>NC_051160.1:96485889-96662743 GCF_013339745.2 Dermacentor silvarum
GTAGTGTACGTGTTACCCCAGGAGGTTATGCAGTAATTCATTTGAGAGTGTACAAACGCGAAATAAAGTGAGAGCAACACAGGTCGTGAAAAGAACGGACGTGACCTAATGAGAATTCGTATTCCATATGATAACTTTTTTTTCATATGAGTTATATGGCGCTGAAATTTTAGGTTATAGTCAATAATAACACCTAACTATGTACATTCTTCACTTGCTGATAATAAATGGTTACCACTGGAAATGGGCAGAATGCATAGTGATGATTTATTTTGGGATGAGAAGAGAAGGCCTTTTTTGCATTGTGAATCAGTACCAACTAGCTCAGCTTTCTGTCGTTCTAAGTCTGTCTCCAAGCGACGGCGAAAAACATTACCTTGCTTCCGTCCACCTACGGAGCATTTGCGTATTTTTAAAGTTTGGCCCAAGTTAACTGAAACACCCTGTATTTAGGACAGATTTGATAAGTTATATTAAAAAAACATACTTTTGTACGAAATGTAAATTTTCGTGTACTTACAAATGTGTTTGGTGATTGCGCGTTTTAGGTTGTTATTTATGTATTATGTATTTATGTGTTCTAGCATGGAATATATATATTTACTTTCCTTGAAAATGCAGTATCATATATTGGTTCCTGGTCTGTATTACATAATATATGGATATGTAAATCGTAATAACCATTGATGTGGATATACTCGTACACGCTCAGAGGTATAGAATTTGTTAGGTTGCATTTGTGCAGTAAAGACAGTTTTGGCCATGAATTACTAATATTTATTGTGATCCACACGTATGAATTTTGTGTATGCCTATCGAAGCTTCAAGCTTGGCTATCGGACGCTGTGTTTGGTAGCTGAACTTGAACCTTCTGGCACACACGAGTTATGCGTGGATCGCTCTATATAGTCGTAATTCAAGGCGTGTACAGCTGAGCCTGCCTTCCGTGTACTGTAGAAATAAAAGGGTGTGCACCCTTCCAACACCTATTAAAATGGGTGTAATTGTGGGCTAACACCCTAACACCCTTCATGGATTTTACTGGACACCCTTCCTCTAGGGTGCTATAATAGCACCCCAACTGTGGGGTGTAGGCAACAGCCCCCTTAGGGTGTCCGTCTGGCGACAAACTGATTTACACCCTTAAGGGTGTTAAAATGTTTAGTGTGTACTCTAACACTAAGCCACACCAGCACTTGCTAGCTTGCCTCAGAAAAATGCGTTATAAACGCCGACAAGGGCGCGAAAAGATATGATGATGATTGGGAGGGGGTTTCTTAACGTTGGATGCCAGGCAGAAGGATTCCACGACGGGCACAAAGACAGTCTCAGCCGGCGTCAGCAGCTCGCGATCTACCCTTGCACCTCCAGCCAAGACAGAGTCCCACTGCTGCGTCCGTTGCTTCATCCCCGCCATAGCACCCCGGCGGCGAAGGGAAGCCATCCTGGCCACTCAAGGTGACGTGAGAATAAGGGGGTGATGATATGGCTTGAGGCGGCTCACATGGGCCACCATGGCGGCCAAGACGACGCTTGTCGGAGGTTGGGTTGACCGGCTCAATAACATAGGTAATGGAATATAGGCACTCGATGACGCGATGAGGGCCCTCGTACTTGGGGGCAATTTTAGGGGTCAGGCAAGGGGAATTAAACAGTAAGCGGAGCCATGCGAGGGAGCCGACTTCGAAAGCTTGTTCAATCAGATTGCTGTCATGACGATCTTTCTGGAGGGCTTGGTTGTCCGAAGTAAATGAACGGGCCAGCTCACGACACATTTCAGCATATTAGGCCATTTCAGAAACTGGGCTGAATTCTGGAACGTCCGGACGATGCGGCAAAATGGTGTCGAGTGTGGTGCATGGTTCACAGCCATATAAAATAAAGAATGGGGAAAAGCCGGTGGTCTACTTTGTCGCGGTATTATACCCGTAAGTGACGAACGGAAGAACGACATCCCAGTTAGAATGGTCAGAAGCAATGTACAAGGACATCATGTCTCCCAGCGTTCGGCTGAACCGCTCTGTTTGTCCGTTGGTCTGCGGGTGGTAGGATGTAGATGTGCGGTGAACTGTACGGCATGAACGAAAGAGCTCCTGAAAGACATCGGATAAAAACACACGCCCTCTGTCGCTCAGTAGCTCGCGTGGTGCGCCATGGTGGAGGACGAAATGACGTAAGATGACCTTCGCAATGTCACGAGCACAAGTCGAAAGAAACGCGGCTGTTTCCGCATACCTAATTAGGTGGTCCATTGCGACGATGACCCATCTGTTACCAGCGACAGAGCACGGAAGTGGGCCATAAATATCGATTCCGACACTGTCCAAGAGGCATGCAGGACACGGTAAAGGCTGCAGGAGTCCGGACGAATGGGGAAATGGTGTACGTCGTTGACGCAATTGTCAAGACCGAATGCATTTTCGGACATAGGTGTATAGTCCACGCCAGTAATAACGTTGGCGGAGCCACTCATACGTTTTTAGCGCACCAGCGTGAGCATGTTGGGGTTCAGCGTGAACGTACGCGCAGACATCGGACCGCATGTGGCTAGGGATTATGCAAGCACCCATATACGGCCATTCGGTCGATAGTTCGCGACGATATAATAGTTCGTCCCGTACACAGTAAAATGTTTTTACACCCAAAACGGTGTTAAAAGGGTGTGTTTTGATTTTAACACCCTTGCTTACACCCTTTCACACCTTCTGTCATTATTTTACAATACTACACCCTATATATAGGGTGCGTATACATCTTTTGACACCCTCCGATTGGCACCAAGGGTGTTTCTTTATGCTCAAGAAGGGTGTAAGTGACGCGCAAATATATGTATGCGTACACATATGTGTACGCATGCGTCTTCAACAAAGGCTATACATAACATGCCCAGAGCATTGGTGATAATAAAGGCGCTTTATTCGGTAATACAGTATTCAAGGCAATTCATGTTAAGTGTATCTATCGTGAAGTATTAAACTCCATATGTAATAATTGCAATCGGCTAGCATTCGTTTTCAATTTAAAGAGCATGCGGTAATTACAAAATTCAAGTCAGCCTGTACGCAAAATGTACCCAGTAAGTGCGAACTTGGTGAGCGAATCAAGTTTTTAAGATATTCCTTCTAAAAGAGCCGTGCATGACGTTCTCCTTTCTATTTTTCGAGAAAAGCTTTTTGGTGCATATATGTGGAACACCAGTGCATTATGCTACACTATTCAGGTGTATATTTTGCGAGGCTGGTGCCGCTGACAGCATTTCTGTCAAATGGCTAAACTTCACATATTGTCTCGCTTCAATATTGAAATAACAATATGCCCTATCAAAATAATAATGAAAAAGTAGTTTTATGGATATCAGTCCTCGTAAAATATACGTTCTAACATTGATAAAAAGTTATGACACAACTCATTATTTACCCGTTCATTACATGCACCAACCACTCCAAATTAGCACTACACTAGACAGATTGCAGTGCACTGCATTGCAACACAGGGGCACTGGGGTTTGCCATCCCAGGTAGGAAATCGGACGCTTGTCTGGTTGACCTGCTTGCCTTTCCTCTCCTTGCTTTTTGTATCTCTTTGAACAAACTGCACTACCTTGTCGAAGAGGAAGTGTTATCTTCTTTCAGAGTTAAATTATTTGTCGAGCAATAATTTTACTGTTCCAGCAACTACAACATAAACTGGAAAACGAAACCGAATCTGATTTGTTCCCTGTGCTCACAGAGCGCGGCACCAGGTGGCACCGTGCGCTACGCCTCCGGCATAGAGAAAGAAATTCAACAAGAGGGGACACTCGGCAAAAACTGGCAACAGGAAACACGTCACCATACGTCACGCTATACTTTTGACACCGAACGTTAGCTGCCGCGAGCATCGAAAAAAAAAGAAAGTGAACTTAAGTTAACAGGCATTGATTTATTTTTTTAATTACTTGCCGCGAAAACTAAAACGTTTTGCGTATAAATGAACTTAAGCTTTGCGACTTATTTTCCTTGCCTTACCTAGCCACAGGTCAATGACGCGCCAGATACGGGCGTCAACCGCCAGACACTCCCCCGAAGCCTGCGAGGATGGCTGTGCGCGCGTTTGAGCGCTCGCGCGCGGCGACCCGTCTGTCTCCTTCTTTTTTTTTCTTTTTTAACTGTAACCTGGTTTATTGGGCTCTCGGCGTATTCTTGCGTTCCTTCTGCACTGGCACAAGACACCACTGCACTATTGGACTACGGCAAGGTGAGAAATCTTGTTTCACAGTCTACGACGCAATTAGGCTTACGGCACGGGACCGAGACTTAAGACGCAGTTAGCGAAAAACAGCTCGGCCATCCTGGCGCAGTTAATTTGAGTTAATGAATCGTGCTGAGACATATTTCCGACGCTTCCTATGGGACTATTGTAACTTATTTCGGTTTTTGAGCCACACTGGCCGCACAGGGCGCCGTGTCGCAGTTAGCGAGAACTCAGCCGTGGTGCATGTGTAGTCTAGTGCATCTTGCTAGGAGAAGTTTGTGCCGCTTTCTCTGACGCCAGACATTACTGAAAAAGTAATTTCGTTACTTTCTGGGGTACTTTTGAGGCAAGCTCGCCGCACAGCGCGCTGTGACGCAGTTAGCGATAAGCAGCTCGGCCGTGGTGATAAAGTTAGTTTGGCGTGTAATGAATCTTAGAGGGACAAGTCTGTGATGTTTTTTGTGGCTCCGCAACAACATATACCTTCTTTCGGTACTCACGCCTGTTGAAAACGCGATGGGCGATTGCCAAGAGTGATAACATGGGGTGTGCTGCTGGCGCCGGCAGAACGCACGAACGACGAACATATCAGAAACTTGTAATTCGAAAATTACGTCTTCTAAAGGACTGAAAAAAGGCATTGCACCCACGCATTTGTCTTGAGTGCCTGTTGCGTCCGTCTCTATGTATGTAGCGTACCGTCACGTCGCCCGAGGCCAAGTTTTGGAAACGCGAAGTCGCTCGTGTATTTGTGCTGCCAAAGTGCAGGAATTAATGCCAGGAAATGGGGGAACGCTTGGAAATCAGATGTTTTCATATATGTTTGGGATGAGTCGGGTATTTTCTACGCCATGTATGTAAAGGCGAATTGCTTTTGTTTGTAATGCCGCCCATTCACCGCTTTCGCACGTTTCGCCTCTACACGCAGTATTCCTATCCCTAAATACCAAAATGACTCATGCTTGTAACATGCTGTTACGTGCTTGCAAATGTAACATGCTTGTAATTAACTTTTTTTTTCAGCTGGTGCCGTCCGGTGGAGCTCCATACAGGAACTACTGCCTTACCTGCTGGTGTCACAACGTTGGATGAACGCACAAAAAGCGCGGAACGAGTTTTTATAGAGAGCAAAATCAAGATTTCCTCATTGCACAAAAGGTCTTGCGTCTACTTTGTGAAATTGCACGTGGCACAGCTTCGATGGGACTTGACGAGATCGTTCGCCATCATTTTTAATAAATAATAAACCGATTCTGCACGAAGAGCAAAAAAAAAGAGAGGGGGGGGGGGGCGCAGCCGCCGTGCTAGCGTACGTTCAAAATACGCGCGCCCAAAACCGAAACCGGAAGTGATGTAAGTGATCGACACCGACCACTTGGCACACTGCAGTCAATTCGGCCGCTGGGTCCTATGGGAGTGTCCCCTCTTGTTGAATTCCTTTCTCTATGCCTCCGGTCTCGAAGGATCTAACAAGCGGTTGATGCAGCTGCGAATGTGTAGTCAGTCGGCTTTTATCGTTTTATGTTGTGCAGATTGTTAGTTCACCGTAAATATGTCTTGATTTGTACTCAAGAGTGGAGCAAGGCCCCAAGGAACAGAGATTCACGCAACGGGAGCGAAGAACAGAAGCGATGGATGGTTACGCTGGTTGACTCTCGGCATGTTCAAAATGGCGAAGTTCCGAATTTGTCGCTGTGTGACGTGCGCGTGTGTGCTCGTCATGTGCCGGCATAGCGCGGGGATATTTGTGCTGAATGTGTTTCACTTCGTCTACAAAACTCTGCACGCAATGGCATCGAAGAAGTGGTGTGTTCAGGTGCACGTATGTGCATGCTTGGATGCGGAAAGCCTGCCCTCAACGGTAGCGCTGAGCTCAGCCGTGTTGGCTCAGCGCTACCCCCTCAACGGATGTTCAACAGTCTACGTGCTCGTAACTTGCTCACGAGGTAAGCCCGTTGTCATCTTGTTTGTTTGTGGTATGTGGTAAGCCGCCCTCGCGATCAGAAATATTGTTTTGAAAATGCCAGTAAACGGCGTCTTACGGCAAAAGGACGCGTGAATGGGAAAAAGGATTACGTTCGGGGTAGATTACTCGTTGGCGTCACCTATTCTCGCACCGGCGCGTTACGTCGGATGGACATACTCACGCCTGCGGCGCTCGTGCTGTATCAGTCATGCCGGATTATATAGCTTTCTCGCGCCTTTAACTTCAAAATAACATCACTGATTTTCCCGGGGGAGCAGTAGGGGCCGTAGTGCAGACCGGGGCTACTGTCATGGAGCAGTATTTCCGCTCATGCCAGCCTTTTCGTATGTGTTAAGCTTCTCTGCAGCCTAAATTGTTTGCTGTTAAGGCTGCATGACATTATAGTTGCTGGCATAAGTGTCACAGCTGTCACCCGATTGTCGTCGGCGCGAAGTCAATCGACGGGGTATACAAGCCGGTTGGTCGTTCCGTATGCTCTCCGTGACTTTTCCAAACATATTACCTCAAAGAAAATGCCTAACTGCTCCCCCGGGAAAATCAGTGATGGTATTTTGAAGGTAGAGCGCCGTAAGGCGTGAGAAAGGTATAATCTGGCATGGCTGGCCCGCAGGCGCGGGAATGGCTGTCCGAAATACCGGGCCTGTGCGCGGAGAATAGGTTACGCCAACGAGGAATTTACCACATTTGATCTACATGGTAGTGCGGTCCCCTCGAGCGTGATCTAAATTTTCTGTGGGACGATTATAACCTCTTGCTTTGTGATTGCTATATTCAGCACTTTTATAAAACAAAGATATTGTTGAATCAAAGGTAAACAGAGGTTTTACAAGTAATAAAGAACAAGAATTTTGTGCAATTGTATTGCGCATGACCGTGTGATCATTGAAGCTAACACGATTTGTCATCTTTTGACAGACCTCCTTGCTGTTGTAGCTCTGAGGACAATTGCTTCAAATGGGAAGGAACAACCAGCAGTGCCAGCGCTATTTGTACATGAGGACGTAAGTTCCTTCACATTTTTGTTAATGAAATCGGATCTAAACAATGCTGTAATTCCTCAAATGGCTTCAATCGTAGAAACAGTTTGGCAACTGTATAAAGATCCAGATGCTTTTTTTTAAATGTGAACTGGCATGCTACCTAATTTCACCAGCTATTTATTCATTTTTATTTATTCATGCTACCGGCAAAGGCCCTCATAGGGAGTGTATTACATAGGGGGGGGGGCTGATACAATCATTGATAGGTGCTGTACATATTAGGAAGAACAACAACAATACATGTATAAATAATAAAAAACACCAATTAAATCATAAGTCAATATACAAAACGTAAGGATGAACAAACGAACAATGTTGAACTGCTCTTGCACTCGATGTGAGGTGCATCTATGCAGCAAAAATTACCTTGCTTGGATTACACAGGTTATTCGAATAATGCTGGGTTGTGTTAAGCTTCTCTACAGCCTACATTGTTTGCTGTTAAGGCTGCATGACATTATACTTACTTGCACAAGTGTCACAGCTGTCACCCGTTCGTCGTCGGCGCGAAGTCAATCGACGGAGTATACAAGCCGCTTGGTCTTTCCGTACTCAAGCGAACAGAGTGAAAAGAGTCAGAGTCGGGAGTAAACAAAAAAAAACAGATATTTATCGCCAGATAAGTATACACAATTAATAAAGTAAAATAATAAAAAAGACAATACAAACACACCTGAGGCGCTATAACGCAAAATGATTCCAAACAGTTTTGATTGCAAACTCCTGACGTCAAATTTACGTAACCACCGATGCAAGCATCGGCTGGTGACCCGCGGCGTTGTCTGAACAACTCAATCAAGCACTCTCCTCGTTTATAGGAGGTCACCTTTGTTCGCTTTCAAAACCAATAAGAAATACTGTTGAGTATAAGCAATGTTATCTAATTTGCTGACAAGAGGAGCACGCTCTAGTGGAGAGGGTTTCGATGGGGCCGAGCCAGCACAGTGAAAATAGATAACCGCTTGAAGAGGGTGGTGCCGGCTTCTCCGATTGGTCCGCTTCGCCTTACTTAGATTGCGGTGGCCGGTCGAAAATCCCGGCGGCGTGAAACGGAAGAATAAGAATGCCGCCAAAACGGATCCTCAGCAAGGAAGCTTTGGCAGAGCGATGTTGTATGCATGGCGAAAAGACTCGATAACGTTTTACTGATACACAAAAATGTTTATCATGCGCAAATAATTACATGCTCACCGGCAGGTACGAGTAGCAAGAGCCTGAGTGATCCGCGAGCAGCCATCTTTTATTCCTTTAGGAACGGGGCAGTCTGCGGCTATTAAGAGAAATTTTCAGTTTTGTTCGGCATAATGCATTTTTTTCGCATACACGTCACTTTGACGTGGTGAGTTTTCGCAGTTTTGTGAAGTCGCGTGACAGATAGGCGAAGTGGGTGTATCCAGAAAACATTGGATAATAGCAGAGGGCTAATGGTGAAAAGGCGTCGAATCAGGAATTATTATTTTTCTTTTGTGCGGTTTAATCATGCATAATCAATGTGTACACGTTATATCAGATGGGGAGCTGTCGTGGTTTTCGTGACGTCATATGACAGACAGGCAAGTTGGGAGTGGCTCGAAAATGTTTTGACCAATCGTGGAGGCTGATTGCAGAAATTGAAATCAAAACAGTTTGGAATCTTTTTACGTTATAGCGCTCCTGAAACACAATGATGACGGAGAAATGTGATGAACAATTAACAATACATAAACATATGAAACAGGGCGCGGATCAAATATACAAGAATAACACCTAACAGAATTTCACTAAAATAATGTTGAAAAGAAAACAACGATGTCATATGCGTGGCCGGGCAGCAGCAGCAAGACCATAAACCGTGAAGTCGGCGCGCGAAGCTTTCCCGAAGAATGCCGGCGGGCCGATCTTGCTGAGGTGGCTGCAATTGCTGGGCTGGATTTCCCGGGAGTCTAGATTTGACGTCTTCTCTCAAGCAGGTTGAGCTAACTTAAGGCGATCTACTGTGAGCTTCGTTGCAGACGTTGGTTTGTAGTCTCGTACGTCAACTAGTTCCTCGGAATTCCGACGTGGCCAGGCGGCCCAGGAGATACTGGATGGCACTAGCCCCCTGATGGCTTCTCAGCAGCACATAGGTTCAGCTTCTAGACTAATTAGCTGGGACCAAAACCTGTGCTTAAATAGCCAGTCCTTTCTCTAGTTCCCTATGTAGGGGAACTGCCGGTATGTAGAGTTCACGTAATTCATGACTCCTCCCAAAAGTCTTGGCCGTGCCCCTTTCAGAATGGACGAAGGATGGTAGATTGCCCTCTCTCCGAGGTCGAGCCCCGTCACTGCATGCACCACACGGATGCAAACCTCTAGGTCCGTTAATCGGCGTGTTGATGTCTCAAAACGAGATGCCACCCCGTGGGGCCACAACGTTTTTGACGCCCGTTAATCGGCCTGTTGCCTTCTCGAAATTATACGCCGCACAGTGAGGACACGACGTTCTTTTTTGGCGGCCGTTAATTGGCGTCAAAACCACTCGAAATCTCTCGAAAATATGCCGCTCCGTGACAAGCATAGCAACCCCTTTATATTGTGCTTACACAAAAGCATTAATATACTTTCATGATCAGTAAGCTTTCTTTGTTGTCAATGCAGGACGAGAGGGTTCCACTCGCTGCGGGTTGTTATCAACCCGCAGAAAACTATCTCGCCTATGTCTTTTCCATAAAATCTACTACCACAACGCATATTTACGTTCAATCTTTGTTCAACCACCACCATCCATTTCATCTCGCATTGACCACCGCCAAAAGGTAAACATTCCGCGCTGCAACACCGTCCGCTTTTCATATTCATTTCTTCCCCAAACGAGCAAAGATTGGAATAACTTACCCGCATCACTTACAAGCATAATTGACACCAATAGCTTTAAAACCACACTTCAAAGTTTCATTTTATAAATTAATGTCGCGATTGCTTGTTCTGCATAATATCTGTTCTTATGCCATAATTTTAAGTTATGGCTTGTATTTTTATATGATACTTCTTTTTCGTTTCTTTTCTTTTTGTTACGCCGTGTATTTTTGCTACGCTTACCAAGTTTCTATTTACCATTCTTATCATTTTGTATACCACGTTTTGCGATGTTCTGCCATGTTTTTTCCCAGGTATTGCATCAAGTATTTATCTAACATTTCCAGGACAATTCTTTTTTATTCTTTTTTTTGTCTTCCTTCCTTATTTCTTCTTGTTCTTTTTATTGTTTATTGATATCAACGCATTTAGCTTGACGTTTTCTTGGAAAGTTTTTGCTTATTTGTACTTGTATTTTTTTCTATAATCAACGATTGTGTGATTTGCCTTTGTATTTACCTTGCCCCTCCCCTCTGCAATGTACAACTGTACCTTGAGGGTATAATAAATAAATAAATAATAAATAAATAAATAAACCCCCTGTGTGGTGTATTCTGGCCACAACCTGGAACAGGCAGAGTTTCTCCACCTCTGTGTCGACAAGGAGCGGCTGTTCATGGTCAAAAATGCGGAGGAAGGGGTCATCGCAATCATGAGTGGATTTTTAGTATTGAACATAGTATATGGGCCTAAATACTTCAACACCAGTGCATTACTGGAACGATTGTTTTTTGGTTTGAATGTATCAATGCCAAGTAGTTGTTAGAAAGTTTGTGAACAGAGTTGTGCAGGCAATGCGACACCGAGGTTCATGTACGTTACCATATGAATGCTAGCCTGAGAATCTTGTGCAATAGCTTGAGCAACAGTTTTGTGCAATTTTTAATGTATCATTTTCTTTCTTTTTGATCACAATATTAGCATGATCCAGTAACTTCTGCTGCCTCTGTGCCAACCACATTATCTATAGACTGCACCTTTTTTTTGGTTCTGATGACTTGACAGACAATGTAATAGTGCCCAAGTGTAGGTCAGCGAAACACAAACGTGGTGTACTGTAGTCTGCACGTATTTATCGAAAACGTTGCTGGGTGTTGCTATGTGCTGAAAAGAAGATTACAATACGTCTAGTTCTTATTAGGTCTGCCTTAACATTAATGTGTGTGAAACAATTGTCAGCAGTCTTGTATAAAGATTATAGCTTGCTTGCTCTTCCTTAACATAGTTTGTTTATGAAACCTATTTTCCAGCCAGGAAACAATGTCCCAGCTTATAAGTACTGCATGATACAACTGTTAACGTTTGTATTCCATTATAGGGCACATCAACACTGGCAGCCAGTGCTCAACTTTTCGTAACATGCTGCTTGGTCAATATTTTATATTTTGCGCATGTGTTGCATAGTGTAACCTACCCAATACAAGTGATAGTTTTTGTGGTTTGACTGTTCTTTTATGAACTATGTTTTATGTTTATTATGTATAACTTAGCAGCTGTGGCCTGACATACTAGTCAAAACGCAACAGAGTATCCAATTTTTATAAGGTTTTACAAGGTTTTTAGAAGTTTTGGATTGTAAAAAATGTTGCGTGGAACAATTATCAGGCTGAAGTGCTGTTACATTGTCATGAATACCGGCAGCCTTTGCTTAACTTTTATGAGTCTGCTGGCAGGCTGTAGTATCTTTAGCTCGTTTATTTTTTGTACATGTGTAGCCAATGCCTCATCCGAGTGAAAGCTAGTCGCTTATATACTACATATACTGGTGTTTCTACAAAGAATTTAGGTAATATTTAAAAATAGCCATTCTGAAGTACAAGAACGGCTCGTTAGAAGACATGCTGTCAGTGGTGCCGACCATGGCTGGATGGATGATATCTGGTAATTAGTTGCTAATTAACAATCTAATATATCTTACTTTTTGTTTCAGCAGACTCATTGTAACTAGGAAATTAAAGCAAGCTCTCACAAGACGTGAACTTTTGGATCTGGAAAAATACAATTACCCGCAGAACTGTGGTGTGATGAATTTAGGCTGTCTGAGCACACGAAACTGAAACAGATGCTGCTGAAACTCAAGGCAACATTTTGCTTACGTCGCCCAGCAGCGGGCTACCAGCACACTGCACGAATCCCTATTGCTGCCCACTGTTGGGTGTTGTGAGCAGAACGTCCCCTCGAAGGGCGCGTCTTTGTGCTCACTGCAGCCTCGGGTACAGTTTCGTGTGCTGTGATAGCCAGTTCATCGTGCTAAAGTTGTGTGGGTAATTGCATTTTTTCCAGATTCTAAAGTCTATATGTGTTGTGCAGAGAGCTTGCTTCAATTTCCAGATTACGATGAGTCCACTCAAACTAAAAATAAAATGTATTTTATTTTTGTTATTTAGCAACTAATTACCATGTATCACCCATAACCTCGTGGTCGACACTGCTGGTGGCATGTCTCAAAAGGAACCGTTGTTTTATTTCAGAACGGCTGTTTTTACATATCAGCAATGTGTTTGTGAAACACCCTTACAGAGTCGTGTGATATTACTGTTGAACAAATCTTATTGTTTACTCAGGTGAAACATGAACAGATGAAGAGCAGATATATACGTGGTGTCACCTCTGTTAATGTACTATAATTGTTTTGTGTGAAGGCCACCACACAGTTTTTTTTTTGCAAATGGCTGCTCTGCTTTTACTCACTCGTACTCTCTCACTTGTACTCAGTATACACGTATATTATACCACAGATATACTGTGATCCATGGGAATTACTGTGATCAGTTGCAAACTATATTGTTAACTGCAGTGATACTTTACAAATAACGTTTGTATTTTATTGCTCCTTGTATGAAATACAATAAAGTTCATTCACATTTTCTTTTCAAATCGTTACATATAGGTCTCATATATATGTTTCACCATTTCGTTAAGCTTTGCATTTTTGTACAAATGCAGCAGTGACTTCTTTTGCGTGTCCATGGAGTGAAGGAGAATACATATTAGCCAGAGATCTAAGACATGCTAAATATGATGTTTTTGTTTGTGCATAGTGCATGTGTACGTTACGTATAACTTGTGTTTGAGTTGTATAGCTTGAGCAGATTTAAAAAAAAGTGATACATCTCTGATGACTGAGACCATGATGCATATTGGACTCCTGCATGAGACAACATGCACTTTTCAAAGCACGGCTCATGGAATAATATTTTAAATCTCCACATGCATTATACATATATATTGTTTAACTATAATTTAACTTTAAGGAACATTTAAGTTCAGGCAACTGTAAGCAATATACCATAGGTCTCATTCATCTATAAAGTGTTCCACTTTAAAGTTCGGTTCAAGCTATTTGACATCTGGTACAGGGGCTGTACACCCATCTGGCACCCTCCACAGTGGGTGTTAAATAAGGAAAAATAAATGAAGGGTGTAGCTGCCACCCTTCGGTTGGGGTGTTTTCACAACACCCTACAGTCTCTTTACATGAGCACCCTTGTTCTAGGGTGTGCCGAAAAGGCACCTTGTAAAATAGGTGCTAACTTACACCCTTAGGGTGTCGTCTCTGCGAAAAGCCTATTTACACCCTTTTGGGTGTAAAAACTTTTACTGTGTATCGCGAAATGCATCGCTTTGCGGCGAAGTGCTCGTGGGTGTGGAGAAGTTGGCGGAGCGCAAAGAACATTCAGGAGAGAGGAGATCCCGTGGTCTTTTCACTGTTCAGATGGCATGTCTGTGGCGGTAAGCGCAGTCAAGGGAAAGGCACCAGTTGAATGCGGCTCTTCAGCGCATTTCACGGGAGATCAGAAGAGCGCATCCGCGTCCCGATGCGTTCGCCTCGATCGGTACCCCACGTGAATCAAATTCTCGCAGGCGAAGATCCCAACGTCCAAGGCGACCAGAAGGATCCTTTAGGGAATCCAACCAACAGAAATCGTCATGGTCAATCACCACGTCGAAAGTGTGGCCATATAAGTATGGACGATCTTGCTTATTGCCCACACAATTGCGAGACACTCATTTTCGGTTACCGAGTAGTTGGATTCCGCCTTGGTGAGGGCACGGCTAGCATAAGATGCAAAATACTCTGAAAAGACTGGTTTGCATTGCCCGAGTACTGCATCAAGACCGACGCGGCCGCCGTCCGGGTGTACTTCGGTTGGCGCACTCGGGTCGTAATGACGCAGTATGGGTGGTGAGGCAAGCAGATGCCGTAATGTAGTGAGGGCGTCATCGCAGGCTTGAATCCGATTTGATAGGTCACCAGGCCGAGCACGTAGCTTCGGAAGCGGGGCCATGATGGAGGCAAAGTTCCGGACAAGGCGTCGAAAATACGAGCATAAGCACACAAAGCTGTGCAGTTCTTTTACATTAGTCGACTTAGGAAACTCCGCAACGGCACGAAGTTTGTCAGGATCATGAAGAATACCGTATTTTGAGACTAAATGACCCAGTATGGTGAGCTGGCGAGCCCCGAAGTGAAACTTCTTCAGGTTCAGTTGAACGCTTGCATTTGTAAGGCACTGGAGAATCGTGCGCAGACGGACGACATGTGTAGCGAAATAGGAGGGGAACACGACGACGTCATCTAGATAGCACAGACAGATCTGCCATTTTAGACCGCGTAAAATGCTGGCCGTCATTCGCTAGAATGTTGCAGGCGCATTGCAAAGTGGATTCCGCACTGTGTATTCGTACAGGCAATCTGGTGTGACGAACGCGGTCTTTGAACGGCCACACTCGGCCATCGACACTTGCCAAAAACCCGAACACAGGTCGAGCGAAGAGAACAATTCGATCGAGGACGTCGTCTATGCGAGGAAGAGGGTAAACATCTTTTCTAGTAATTTTGTTGAGAGGCCGGTAGTCGGTATATAGATGCGCTACTCCATGCCTGAAGATATTGTGGAATGGAGGAGGATTCGGACTTACGGCCGTCAGCTTACTAAATGAAAAGAACGTACAGAACATTACACGTCTATGTATACAACACCGTGATCCTCCAACTTCACTGCAGGATGACCCTAAGTAAATGGTCATTGCACTATCATATGCGGCACAAACACCATGAACTGTCTGTTCGTACTCTACATCCGTTATTACCGCACGTAATAGTGCCACTGAGAGCCTCGTTGACTTCAAGGATGTACTATCAGACTCGCCCTCAATTTGCCGGCAAAACCCTCGCGTGCGACTCACGCAATAAAGAAACAGAACCAAAAACCTGCGCAAATTACGCGTTCACGATTACAAGAAGATTCGCGCGTATTTATAAGTACTTCCACGCACTAAACGAAACTCAAATGCTGTCGTCTTCTAAATATACGTGCGAGACACGCACAGCCTCAGACATACCCTTACATAGTACGTCGAAGAGAAAAGAAATCTGTAGAGTATACCATTATTAAAGCGATCCGCGGAGCCCGTTTCTAAGGCGCGGTTCTGTGTACGTGCGTGCGGGAAGAACCCTCCGGCGATTTCTAAAATCAACTGAAGTAGACTGCAGAATAACTAGTATCTAACCTGATACAGTGTTGTTTAACTCGCGAAATCTGAAAAGAAAGTCTTCGTTTAACGGAAACTCACGCGAACTATCTACATATCTCTGTCAAGAAAAACCAATGACGCTATCTTTTCTCGAGCGTTCAGCTGTCACGTTTTCCTGAAAGCAAACATCAAATGAACTGGAAAATTTACCTTTTACAGAACGTTCCTAAATTTACAGAATGTTCCTAAAACTCAAATTGCTCTAAAGTATCCACAGAGCAATAAGTAATAATGAATGCGACTTACCAAACGTGCCTCGAAAGAAATGCACTACTGTAAAACCATGAACTGTCTGTTCGTACTCTACATCCGTTATTACTGCACGTAATGGAGCCACTGAGAGCCTCGTTGACTTCAAGGATGTACTATCAGACTCGCGCTCAATTTGCCGGCAAAACCCTCGCATGCGACTCACGCAATAAAGAAACAGAAACAAAAACTTGCGCAAATTACGCGTTCACGATTACAAGAATGGCATGTCTGTGGCGGTCAGCGCAGTCAAGGGAAAGGCACCAGTTGAATGCGGCTCTTCAGCGCATTTCAAGGGAGATCAGAAGAGCGCATCCGCGTCCCGATGCTTTCGCCTCCATCGGTACCCCACGCGAATCAAATTCTCGCAGGCGAAGATCCCAACGTCCAAGGCGACCAGAAGGATCCTTTAGGGAATCCAACCAACAGAAATAGTCATGGTCAATCACCACGTCGAAAGTGTGGCCAACCAAGGCGGCGGTCAGACCTGCCACGCGCCAGAGTGTGCTAAGAATGTCTGGGTCTGTACAGGCCGCCACTGGAAACTGAACCTGGCACCGTTCAACATGCGTGCCCTCCCTAGTGAGCTAGCTAGCAGGGCTATTTGAGGAATTTCATACGGTATATGAAATGAAAAGACGAGAAATTTGTTGTTTCGTCGGGAGCGTTCCTTTCTTTAAAAAAAAGTTGTGCAATTACTTATCTGAGATTAGAAAGCAGCAACAATGCTTCGGTGGCAATTCAGGCACTACAAACTTCTTAGTTGATGGCTTGCAGCTTACAGGGAAAATCTTGAGGCGTTTACTTTCAGCTATAGAATGAGTTTGACTGAACAGACTTAATTTATAAGCAATATTATTGCAGCTTAACGGGCTTGAACGTCTGAATGAACAGTTTACCGAGAAAGCACTGCACACGAAAAAGAAACATAAGGAAAATGTACTTCTGATTCTGAAGCCTTTATTTTCAGTCGTTGTAAGAACTCCAAGAAAAAAGGAAACTACTTTCCAAGCATAGGATATTCCGAACCATAGTCAGCATAACAGTGCAATTGCTGCAACCAATTTGTCTTTATTTACCCCGTAATATTGTGCTGTTGCTCCAGAGGTGTGTTGTTTCGTTTATACCATTTTCATCATGGCTTAGATATCACAAAAGTTCACAAGATTACACGCCACTCCTATTCATTTTTTGTTTCTTCTTGATAACTGATTCGTTTCTTCTTGGTAACTGCTGGAGACCACGGCCAAAGCGCCTTAGTGGATGCAAAGTATTTCCTGGCAACTGCGTCCATAAATAACTCGTCCTCGTTCTCCGAACCCAGCAAACATTTTAAGGCAAATTGGGTCAACACCATGGGTGACCGAAGAATTCAACACTCGGAGGTCGAAATATGGTGTAAGACCTACAAAAAATAGAAGAAACAAAAGTTGCTAAAACTGTACTGCTAGGTAGATTGTACAAAGATTTGAAATAAATAGATTATTCCAAAGGAAGAGACGTGATGTAATAAAGTAGGAGAGCGATATGAAATCTGCGCAATATGTCGTGAAGGGAGAAATATATGCGCTAGCAGGAAAATTTGTACAGTCCGTTCGAGTCTCGAAGTAACAATAATGTTCGGTAAGTCAAAGGGAATGAAATTTTCAACCTACTTCCTGGTGCCACTAATGATGTGGCGCTGCTTGTGATTTATATAAATTAGAAATATAATTGTGTGATGGTTTTAGGGTGGTACAGAATTACCATTTTATGAGCCAGAGTATCTTTGCTTTGCTGAAATATCAAGCATACCCTATTGCACAAACCAGCTTCTGCCACTGCCTTCTTTTGGAAAACTGTGGCGTTTGTTTTTTTTTTTTACATTTCATCACACTTGAGAAGGAGGCGCTCCCGGGAAGTCATTGAAACAACGGTGAGGCTGCTGGAAAACAGCTGGGTCACACTGGACGATATGCTGCGCTCAGTGCTGTAACGCAGGGGGCATTGGTAGAAGAAGCAGAAAGAGTTTATTTCATGTGCAACGTGGCTTGGAGCAGAGGTAGAACACCCGGCTGCTAATCTGAAAGTCATAAGTTTGACTCCTCCTCCAGCCCAATACATTTTGAGGCATGGAGTGGCGCCTGACACCGGCAAAAAGCAAAATGCCAAGAGCTAGTGAGGATATACTAGTACAGGTGCAACGAAATTAGAAAGGTCCCCTAATCTTCAACAAAGTAAACTAGGTGGGCTGATGAAGCCACCGGAAGTAAACTAGGTGAAGTGATGAAGCCATGAAATTTGCCGGCGCAAGTTGGAATCAGCTAGTGCAAGACAGGAGCAATTGGAGATCACAGGGAGAGGCCTTCGTCCTGCAGCCGACACACTTCCATCCGGCGCATGCGCTGAAAAGCTCGTGAAATAAAGTTTTTCATTCATTCATTCATATAGGTTGATGATGTTGACTTTGCCAGAATACGAGGAGTGAGAGAAAAACCTGCTTTTAGGTACCTTGACGAGGGTCTCGCCCCTCATCTTGGACATTGGTCGGCATTTGGTCAGAGACCGAATCAATGATACATGACGTGGTTAGCTACACATTCTTCATTGAAATGGACAAATGTGCAAGCTTTAAACACATTGAAGAGAAGTGCAAAGAAATTTACAATGAATACTGGGTATGTAATTTCGCATGATTCATTTCATGGTACACAATTAAAGAAATCAGTTTATCTAAGCCTAAGCTATGCATACGCAAAGAGCATGCAAAGGAAATAGAATACAGAATGAAATTAGCGCTACATATAATGCTGCCTAAGTTGGCCGAGTGTGAAATACTCTACATTTAAAATTTGTTCATAAACATATTTCATATTCTAGGCATGATGCAACAACTTATCTTCACCATAATTAGTTGTGCTGAGACGCACTTCCGAATATTCTAAGAATCCAGTGATATAGGTATGTCTGTTTATGTATAAGTTACCCAGAGTGCGTAAATAATGGGCACTTTTCTTCACTTCCTTTCGTAGCACAAAACATAGCTTAAAATTACAGCGATGGTCCAAACTAATTAAGCCATACTTGTTAGGTAACGGTCAAGTCGCGTAATCGGAAGGAATTTTAGCAAGAAGTCTTATCAAGTTGTTTTGAAGTTAATTGAGTTGAAACATGATTGCGGAAGTGCTGGTTTCCACACCAGAAAACAGTATTTATTCTAAGACATCAATAAAGTGTCATAAACCAAAGTCACAGTGACAATAGACAAGTCTTAATGCACGAACTGCCTTGTTAGCTACAAAATCAATATGTTAGTCTGATTACATATGCTCAGTAAATACAGTATGAAGAGTTTTGAAGTTATTGACAACTTCAATAGGGCTTCCATTGAGTGGGAGTGGAGTACTTGACACAGAGTACTTGCTTTTTGCTATACGTTTTGGTATGTGCTGTAAACGTGCTGGTTCTTGAGAGAGTTCGCTAGCTCATACTGGAAACTGCACTGGTTGCGTTGGTGCCCCAGTTCACCCAGTACGTAAGGAACAGGCACTCCTGAGTAATAAAAATTTACAATATATGTTATCGGGAGATACAATTATCCTGTCCTAAGTACAGCTATTATTTGGGGTCACAAATGTCTGTTTCGTTTCGAAGCTTGGAATAAAGTGCATGACCGTTTCTGCAGCCATATGGGACACTACTAAAGATCGATTTCTCGCATTTCTCTTTGGACTGAGCGGATAACTATGGTAATTAAGGAAAACGCGTAAACGCAGAGAACGCGTCGTTTTCTTGTCGTTTGCTAAAGAGAAAGCAAGGTCTATCCTAATGGGTAGCGAAACTTCGGTTGAAAAGTGGTCAACACCCAATCGTAACCGACGTGAGCAAAAGTGGCTTTACCAACAGCAAATAAAGCGCGACTATGTGTGGAGGCAACAAACAGTGTCAAAGAAAAACCCTTCTTAATTAGCGCAGGGCAGCATTTGATTTCACAAACGGAAAATAATATTCCTAATCAATCTTAGTACGTTTGGCGAGGAAAGAAACGACATGTCTCTTTTACTTTATTACTACCAATAATAACTTTTTTTTCGCACCCGCTAAAACAGGGGCGTTTACGCTGCTATCAAACGCAATGCAATGCAGCTATTGCAGTGTGCAGAAAGGCATGCTCGTAATTTTCACCTGTGGCTATACGCCAACCATCACACGTTTCTTTTTTTTTTTGCTCGTCAACATTTGTCTGAATTCTGGTGGCGCAGTGCTTGCGAGCTGTGATTCTTCATTGGTCTACTTGTTCAGTGAAAAGTAGTGAGTTACGAACAACACATAATTGTTTACTTTAACGGTCTTCGAGCGGCTGCGCTAGCCGTCCGGCTTGGCGACCGATGATGTGACCTGTATTCAACACCCAAAGTGTTCTTCGGCCTGCGAAGAAACGGTGTTCTGTGCGAGGGTGTGACTTCAACACCCGTACAGCTGGCATTTTGCCTCATTCTTATGTGGGCTAAAATCTCGAAACGCCCTTCAAGGCGAAGTGCAGGGCATTTGAAAATACTGCTCTAATGGCAGACCAGGAAATCAATTTTCGTTCCGTCGACCACAAGAATAACGTTTTTTTTTTCAAGATGTGATGTCACAATATTATTTGTTCTGCCCCCTCATGACCGATGGCACTAAGCCCCATGAATCACCGAGGTTATGAATGTATCGGCCTTCATGCAAGCTTCGTTACCAGGTACAGTTACATTGGCAATGCTTTCTTTGGCAACTATCTCATGATTTCGCCTGGGTAGCTCAGACGTTCACTGGTCGTGTTGTTGCCGACTAGATTCAATCTCTGCTTTTTTTAAGAAGACCAATCTTGCGCATAAGGCGGTGGCATTAGAACCTCGGCCACACATTGCCGCAGCCCGATACCTTGACCTTTAGGCGGATGCTTCTGCTGCTGCCGCCGCCACCACCACCACCACCACCGCTGTCGTCGTCCTCGTCGCCGTCGTTGTTGGTGGCGCTGTTGTTGTCTGGCACAAGGGGGTGGTTGAGAGTGCGTGTATGAACGGCAGGAACGCGGCACAGGGCGAAGGTGATGCCAAAAACAATTTTGGGGTCTCCCAACCCATCCTCACCATGCCCTCAGGAGCTCTAGGGTGTCGGCACAATACCTTTCAGAGTTCTGCAATTATGCGTAAGCCCCCCGGGAACGCACTGCAGCGACTGCAGCACGTACCTTTGTACTCACGCGCAACAGTCCAGAAGGGATGTAGACAGAAAGGTAGAGATGAAGTACGGATACTAAGCAGAGACGGGACACAGCCCACGCAGTCACGAATACGAGAGAATAACAGCCTTGCCCATTCTTCGCTCGTGACAGTGCGGAATGCGGAATCAGAACGCATGCCTCATTTGGGGTCACTTCACCAAAGAAAACGTTACCGCTAGACATTGCAAAATTGTCGGCCAAACTTGAGAAATGTAAATTCAAGGTACGGGACGATCAGGTACGGTACGATTGGGCACGGTACGTTTCACCTGATTCCGAAAAATTACTAGGGGTTCCTTATGCTACAACTAAGACGACTTGAAGGCGCGAGGCCGAAATCCGATAACTGAAAATGACATGGTGACCACATTTTTTGCTGAGTCATCCTCACTCTGAAACCACAATTTATTCATTTTTTGAAGTCATGTTTTTTTTGCAATTCACCTTTCCTATGATGCACCAAACTCGTACCGTGACGCAGCACTTTTTTCTTGCTGAGTCACTCTCATCTGGACACTGAAATGTCACATATATTTTTGGCAATAACTCCCCCACCCCAGAAGCCCTTTATTCACAATTGATTTACTCTTGATTCACCCTATCACTGCTTTGTTAATCTTTATTAACTCTTAATGCACTCTCATTTCCTCTTCATTATATTAGCTCGCTCTATCTCATCATTACTTTTCGTTTGTCTCCTATCACCCAAATAAACCCCTTTAATTCACTCTACGCCCATCAGTTACCTTTCAATTCACCTCATTACCCAACTATAAACCAATTATCACTTCAGTTCACTTGTTTAATCATTCTTCCTCCTTTACTCGGAGTTTTGTACACATTATTGCTTCTTATCCTAAGAGCACCATTTGCTGTCGACGACGCGGTTTTGCAACGGCCTTGAAACGCAGCTTTCGCCTTAAAATGAGCACTGTGCTAATTTGTTTAGTGGACAACTGACGCTGGGCGTGCTGTCGCAAAGGTCTATAGACGACACTACACAAGCGGCTGCTGCGTAAATCAACACATCTCTGCCCGTCGCGGTAGCCCAATGGCTATAGCAAGGAATCGGCGACCTCGAGCAACTCCATAGTCGCCAAGCTACCGTGGCGTTCTCAGAACTCTTGATTTGACGTGCGGCTGCCGTCGGTAAGTAGCATAGACATAACGTTTTTTCGTGTGGCTTTGTGTCTGTACGCCCTGTGTCATTTGCCCTTCTAAAAAAAACGTCACGGTGTTTATTTTGCCGAAAAAACAGAAACGTGCCGTACCGTATCAGGTATATGCAGGGTGCGCGCAACTGCTGAGGTATCAAGTAGTAGTGTTTCTTTGCCTTATTACGTCGTCTTTACCCTCTCCCTCCCTTACCTTATGTACGGGAGCTGCGAGCGAAGAGTGGCAAAGATGTTTTCGTCACTTTGTCGGATGCCATAGCAGTTGCAGAACTCGCGCCGTTATTCTGAATCTCTAACGGGCATCGTTCTTGATGATGGCCTACATGGTTGATGATGCCATCCTTACGCCCAAGTATGGTGAGAATATTGAGCACTTTAGCATTGTTCTTGTGTAAATACAATGGTCAAGAGGGTCGTATATTTGAAAGAAAGTACAGCTACAAAGTTCAAAAGATTATTTGTACGGTTTTGTCAAAAGGGTGGCTGCTCGGGCTGGTTGGTGAAACATTCTTAGGACAAGAAAAAATCATTTTATAGAGCGCAAATAGTAGGAATGATTCTTCTTGTAGCCTTCTACCTTCGTTCCTGTGATTAGCGCGCTAATAATGATGTTTTTAGCGGTTTGGTCGTTCATGGCTGTTAGCTTCATCTAAACGACGCGAAGGTTAGTGTCACCGCCGACTACTTTCGCCACACTACGTTAGAAGCTTGAATGTTATCTGGACATAATAGATGGAGTGAAAGAAAAGAATTATGTCTCCATTAAAATTATAGGAATACCCTACAATCTCATTCTCTTGCTTCTAGGATATGGAGCCAAATGGAGCGGGATTAGAAGATGGGGTGGAAAGGGTAGGCTTCGTATAAAATGTACTGAAACATCTACTTCGTACTTATAGCCTCTCGGTAACATGAAGTGGGCAATGGTTCGATAGCTTATCTAGCAGTCGTAAGGCGATTTCGCTGGGTCGATTATTTACGCGTATGTTTTCGGTCGTGTTGCTAGTAGAAGCATTAATAAAACATGTTCTTTGGGAGACTTCTTGTTTTCGCAATCCTGTTTTCGCAATCCAATAACAAGTACTCTGCAGTCATTTGTGTGCCTTTCGCATAGCACACACTAGAGCACGGCACGGGCTCGGGCTTACCCAAAAGCCCGGACCCGGCCCGGCCCACGGGCCGGGTAAAGCAGTTTTTTTACGGGCCCGGGCCAGGCTCGGGCACGGCGTGTGCTTTTTGACCCGGACCCGGGCCAGGCTCGGGCTTTCTGGTGGTGCGCATGTAACGTGCAGCGAGTTATTCTCGGGCGTCACAACTCTGAAAAACATCTATTTTTCGGTCTCGGGCCGGGTTGGGACCGGTTTCGAGCCGGGCTTGGGCCACGCTGGGGCCTAAGGTAAATAGGTGGCGGGCCGGGCCGGGCGGGTAACGTAGATAATTTGCGGGCCTGGGGCGCGTCCGGGTCTCGCCATAAAATTTTGATCGGGCTCGGGCGGGCAGCCCAATGTAAAAACGGGCCCGGGCCGGGCCCGGGCTGAAAAAATCGGCCCGTGCAGTGCTCTAGCACACACTTCCAACTGCGTCTTTGGTTATGTTATAGGTCACTCGTGGATCCTCGAATGCTGGCTAATATGACACATGTCAGCGATGTACAAGCACACAGACGGCGAAGTATGGACGCTGCGCGTCGCCCAATTGCCCACGCGGCAGGATAGGAGTCTGGTGGCCGAATGCTGGTGGAGTGTTTGTTTCCTTCCTGTCTTGTTTATTGAGTATTGCGCTTTCGTAGTAACCTGAGAATTCGGCGTGCTTCTTTCCTTCTTCATTTGCTTCGCCACTGTTGCCAACGGTGTTTGTCTCTCCTAGCATGTCATTGGGAAGCGTGAAAATCTGCGGGAAGCTAATAGTGTCACTGCCCAAACTGTTTTGGTGTCACCCTTTTACGTCACTTGCTCAGGGTGCAGGCTACTTCTCTTTTCTGTCGTTGTGGGCAGCCTCGTGGCCGTCAATACTCTGGTGAACCGGGAACCAATCGTGTTGTATGCGGACGCCTTGATGCTCTAAAAGGGCTGCGGCGTCACGTATTCTTCTGTTAGATACTGCTGGTACTGTGAGCCGCATATCTTGAGGGAATCCTTAGAGTCGGTGTGAGGATTGTACGTTTGATTTTGTTACCAGCATCAAGTTTGTTATCCAGACTATTGCCACAGCATTATGTGGCAGTAGGCTGCAGGGTGCCACCGACTGCAAGGTAGGTCATTTTACCAGTGAAATCCATCGAGGAAAGGCAAGCGTAGCCCTCAGCTCCACTTTACGGCCATATGAGGCCACATCTGACCACGGGAGTGCTTGCCACGTATTATTGGCTATTTGCCACGCAAAAGCTGCAATTTAATTTTCGCTGTCGACAGATGATCAATGTATATGTGCTAAGTATATTCATTGCCAGGTTCTTGATCGTTTTTCAGCCGCGTGGTGTGTCATCGTGCAGCTGGAGCTCTGGGCGTACTGTGTGTACTATGACATGGGCCGTTATTTATGTGCATATGTACTGTGACATCTGTATGTACTGCGAAATCAGTCACTTCACGTGGTTTGAGCAATATTTTCTAGATGTTTCAGTGTTGTGCGCCTTATTACCGGTGGTGCCCCAGTTTTTCGTTCTATTCGCGTCCTCCACCCCGCTCCTGGACCCTTCGCGTCCTCCTTACCGTCCTCGGGTGCTGTTTCATCGAAGCGGACCATCACCCCTCACGAGGTTTGCCTGAAACGTGGTGGAGACCAGGACCATCTCACATGCTGCCTCTGCTTCCACTCTGGGGCGACTACCGATATTTGGTCGGGGAGGCTTTCCGATGTCTTCTGCTACTCAGTATACTCCAGATGAGGCAACACTTTTGTGCCCCTTGTTTAGCGTGCCCGAGATATCGGAGGGGGAACATCACGTGGGAGCTTTTCATTGACGGCTGCTGGTCACTACTGTCGGGATCTAGCCGTTTCGTTTAACTCTTCAATTGCCATGCCCATTTGCTCTTCTGCGCTCGGGGCGCTACCACTTTCAGTGGTACCAGACCTATCAGAACAAGTCACCTTGCCAACTGGCGTCGCCAGTTTCCTCATTTCCACATGACACAGTCCTCGGCATCATCAATACCAAGAACTAATCCCCTCCTTTCGCCGACGCATACGGACAGAAAAATGTGTGGTCAGGGCTGTAGCTCTCCAACCAGAACCCCCATTGTCCAAAGAGGCATGTGCTTTATAGTTGCCAAGGATCTACTGACAAAAAGCAATTCCTAGCGTTTAAATGAGCTGGTTTTTTTTGCTTTGGATGAAGACTGATATTTTCATATACGTTCCTCACAGCGATATGTAGCTTTTTGCAAAAAATTGAGGCTGAGTGCAGAACACCTTACATCTACTATTAACATACGTGTTGACGTAGACAGACAATTTATGCGTGTCAAACTACAAATTCACATACAGCGTCCCAAATACACAAAAAATAAATGGATGAAATCATTACACTATGAAGTATTTGAAATATATTGGTAAATGTATGTTTTAATAATTTATTCTAAAGCAGAACCAAAAATAAATTCGTCGGCCCCTCCACTCCGTGAAGACGGTTATCCCGCGAAGCTGGAACGTGCCGTCCCGTTGTTTATCCCTGGGTTAATATTAAAGGTTCATTCTACTATTTCTCAATTATAAGGTTACACACACGTTCGGCTGCGACGGAAAGAACGACGTCGCTGACGGTAAGCCCGCAGTCCGCGCCGTTCTCGCTTGCATTCGGTGTCTCGATTTTGCTCGGTGGCGTCGCTAGCAGCGTTCGCCCGCCATTGCCACTTGTCATTCTTCGAAGTTAAATTGCCTCAAAACCAAATCTGTCCGTTACGTAAGACAATAAATGTCTGATACCACCCTTAAGCAATGGCTCATACCCCCAAAAACGTGGCCTCGTCATTACGACGACAGAAGAAAAGTGAAATTCCGCGCTGGAAGGATAAGAGGCAACGAAGCCAGCTGTGGAAGAAGACGATGACGATGAACGCGGGAGCAGTGCCACGAGCACGTTCCGAGCGCGAGCGCATCCCGAGGGGCGCCAAGGAGCCAGCTGCGGAATAATACGACGCTCTGGTCAATGCTGATGATGATAGTTTTCTGTACCCTGGCGATTTCGCCTAGCCATAGACGATTTCGCCTAGACATAAAGTTTCGCTTTAAAAGCATATTGCGCCCTTGAGCATTTATTTACCGTAGAAATTGTGAAAATTTTAGAGTTTCAATACTTGCTGATTTCAATAGCTAATAAAGATCATGTAAAAGTAAACACACATGCGTTTTAATTTTATGCGCTTTGTAATTCAGGTGTTTTAATGTAAACAAACACACCATGTATTTTTGTATTGTTCTCAGTTTGGACATTTGATTTAAACTGTCCATGAAACTTCGCAGAAGCATTGATCGAAGAATTACGAAGCTGTCATTTCTTGGCGCATAGATGTAACATGGCGCCTGGGCTCTATTTATTATTTTCAGCAAATCCTCCGTACCTTGTCACTCCACGTCCGCCATCGCCAGCAGTGTGCATCCTACTGTTAGTAACGCACCTAAATATATTTGATTACCTAAATCGATCCATCCAATTTACAGCTTACATAGCGCTTTACTCTATTATCTTTGTAGCCTTCAATGGCTCTGTTGACAGTGTTAGCTCTCTGAAGATATCTGTGAACATTATTTCTGTTTTTATCCCGACATGCAGAGATTAGGTTATGTTGCTAACAAGGCTTTATTAGATATCATTACATTTACGATGAATCTGTGATTTCATAAAACATCCTGCATAAGTTATGAAGCAGTAAACACGGTGGTAAATATTCTCAAAGGAGATAATATTCAATGAAAATAAAAAGAATATTAAGAACCAACCGTGAGCAACTGGTGTCACCTTGATGAGAGCGCAGTGATAATTGGGACCTATGTAGAGAATAGTTTCCTTTGCGGTGAACTTCTCGCCTGTGAAATAAATCGAAATTCTTTTGGGACATAATCGTGCACAGAAACACTGTTTCCATACAATGTCGAGAAAAAGCGAGTACATTAAAATTTAGACATGCGTCAATGAAAGACATACTTTAGAAAAGAAGACGTTTGTTTGAACCTAATCATTTTGACTTGTACGCGCAAAGTTGTAAACGTGCTAGATATACACCATTGGCCGGTAGCAATAGTTCAAATGCTAGGAAAACTTTGCGGTGGGAATGATCCCGCCAGCAATTCACGAATACCTCCGCCCCTCCCCCCCCCCAACAGTACATAATGCCCGATATTCCATTTCATGTTCGCAAAACCATTTTAATCGGATACCCGTATTTGATGTCATTCTCAAATTGTCCTATATGAACACCCCCCTATTCTTTATTCAAAGCTTATCTTCAAATACCACGATCGCTGAGACTTCACGTTGCCAAAGATAGCGATACCATGTTCGCTGCTGTTCGGCGCATGTTAGGATTTTCATGCTGGCACATACTTTAATGCAGAACATTATGTTTTGAATTGAAGTGAAGTAGGATTGGGAATTAAGCCCAACTTAATTACGCCTTGAGGGAGACCTTTGTTAACCTTGCCTGGTTAACCTCATTATTTCGTTCAGGGCGCTCAGCAGGTGAACGAGCTGCGTTGCTTACCGTACATGTATTGGTTGTAAATACCCCCATGTATACGTAGCAGGCAGCGTTTCTGCTGCGTACTTCACGCGTCGAACAGCACCTATCCAGGGCTTCCGTCGCTCCGCTTCATACGGCTTTCCGGGGACCCGATAGAAGCACACATCAGGACTGCGACCCTCATGTTCATGACAATTTACCAAACAACAATAAGAGCGGCTACCGTGCTTTGGGGCCTGCGTGCTGCTCAGCGTCATCGTCAGCTCCTCCTGCTTTCGACGCGTTTTGGCGAAATGGAGAGCGCTCGCTTGCCATGTCCGATAAGCCAGGCGGTAGCGCAAAATGTCGGGTGTACGTTTCAAGCAGTTTTAGAATCTGAGAACTACTCACAGAATTTATTACAGCACACAAAGCGTGCGAGACATCTGTAACTCAAGGGACGCGTTCACCTTAACCTACCCAGCCAACTTCGTTGCACGCCACCAGGCTGCACCACAGTACTTTCCGAACTCCAACGCATCAGCCCCATTGTTTCAGGTTTATTCTTGAACTGGAAATCTTTGGGGGGATCTGCGGTGTAGGTTTTAGCCTGCCTTCTTCCAACAGGAACGCAATGCACTTTCCGGACCTTTGCCCCTTCCGGTGGAAACAAATTGTGGTGGCAACTCTCGAATAGAGAAAAAGCCTATGAACGAATGCGAAGCCGTGACAATTGTAATACTCAGGCGGTTCGGCATGTTAGTCATTTGGATCGGCATGCCTTCCTGCAGCAAAGGACTTTCCTATGCCCGCGTCACCTCACAGTTGGAAACCTTTGCATCAATAATAGATGCATAGAAACCCATTCAGCATGAATATTTAAATACACAGGCATGAAAACGTGAACAATTTTAATATTTTCCGCTGACATCTTGCGGAAGCCGACGCTTTGGGGCAATTTAAAGACTCACAACACGCGATTGCTGTTTAGCACCAAGGTCCACCAGGGGTGTGTGGGTTAACGTAGACTCCACAGCATGGGTTGTCGTGTGGTGATAGGTATTCGCGATTCCAACTAAATCCTCGAACCCTAGCGGCCGCACCACCGTGAAGATGCCCGAAAGAGAACACAATGGATGCGTGTCAGCGCGATTCATAGACAGCAATTCATCATTTCATAATTTGCCGAAAGTAGCAGACGACGCGAAACGGAGAGCGACATGATTAATAAACTTGCGCACTGGGAAAAAGGGGACCGTGTTGTGTTCGAAAGATTTTGCTTGGCACCACTTCTTTATTCCCAGTTAGCAGACCATTTCTTTAACCTTATACATTTTAAATAGGTTGCGGGAATTTCAAATTACGGAGTGTACTGTGTTTAGGTAGGCGTTTGTTAATTAGCGATTGGTTAGTTGAGTTTTCTGTCTCAGCCTTAGCTTTACTAATGCCTTAAGCAGTAGTGATATTCGCGCTAATGTGCTTTACTCCGCACGCACCGGTAGAAGGAACGATAACTTGCTCGGAAGGCTGATCATGACACATGTTGTGCCGCAAGGCGGCATATCGTTCCGACAGGATGCTTTAATTTAGTGGTCTAAGCAGAGGATGGTTTTTTTCTAATTCAGCGCGAAGAGTTTTCGCTTTTTTTATTTGGCCACAGTAAACTTATAAGATAGTGCAAACACACCTTGTTCCAGTTTTGGAGCATGCGGCCTGGCCGCAGCGCACCTAGTTTGCTCTCTGACAATGTTGGCCGCGTGAAATTCCATTACAACTGATTCCATTCAATTTCAAATCATTCATTTACACTAATAGAAGTCAAATTGCCCCCAAAAAACACGCTAAATTTCGGAAACCTATTGGAAGAAACGCAAAAGCGTTTGGTTCTTATTTACTTGTCACTTTTCGCAGGCGTTTGAGAATTCCTACGGGTGGCGGGTGTCTGCTTTGTTCCTAAGCTTCGAACGCACTTCAAACACTGGATACTGCGAGCGCAAACAAGTGCCACGAATCCGACGCAGACTACCTAACTATAAAGAGAAATGCGCACCCCGATACAGAACTCTCATTTGTTGATATCCGAAGACCCACTGACCAGGTAACTTGAGTTTTTAGCCTCGTTCTATCAGCACACAATATCCATATTTGCCTTCTGAAAGCATAACGGACGTTACGGCCTATATATTGTGGGATGCTATGTGATATAGGGCAATATGACTCGGTGTGCGGAGTTACCTATGAAGGTCAAAAACGGTCATGTACAGTACCTGTAGCCGAGGAGCAACGCCACAAATAAGTGCTTGCCCGTTTCAGGGGCCCGCTTTGCACAAGCACTTCCATTTAACCGCCGGCTCACTTGAAAAAATATTTGTCTCTAACAAAAGACTGATGAAGTGTTCATGCACAGCGCAACGATTTGCTAGGTTTCAACGCTGAAATCCATGAGACCAAGTTCAGGCACCTAGACTATATTCGCCTTCAACGAAACACCACAATTCTACGCCACAAACGATAAACTTGAGCACAGGCTGAAGGTGAAAGAACTGAAGGGAACCGAGATGTCATAGCCATCTCTGTTTATATGGGCAGTGATGCAACCCGAATGGTCTGCGTGTTGTACTCCTTGGAAGCGTTTGCAGCAAGATGATGCTCCGCAGCTGAGCTAGACGCTGGCGATATATCAGGCGGAACAGGCGACGGACGAATGGCAGCATTTCCCACTGTCGCGTCCCGCTGCAGTTTGCGCGGCTACCTTGCACTGTGCGTAGACGAGCGAATGGCAGTCCTTGCCTAGTGACTCCAAAAATATCTACGTGCACCATTGTGCCACAGGTGAATTTGCTTGTACGTCTTCGGGTTGCTGAATGAGGCCATTACACTGAAAGCGTACTCCACAGCTGTTGTGTAGACACTGAGACGTCTCTGTCGTGGTCGCTGCTTAACACACGTGTTCGGAATTGGCGCTTCACACTCAAGCAAAATATATTGGGAAGCAAGGGGCAGAACCACGCGACAGACTGGCTAATATATGATTGGCGAGCAATACAGTGGTTAGTTTGGCGCGCGCAACCTGTCGTGGCCAAAAGTTGTCGACAGGGGAGCTTGGCACACAGGGGCGCCAAGCACACAAGCTCAAACGATGAGAAAGGTAGAAGACTAGGCCAGTGCGTCATATGGGAGAACTGTTTGCGGAGAACTGAACTTTCGGCGGCCGATAAAAGGGCGAAATCCAGACATCAAAGTGCGCCTGCACTTCAGCCTTGAGGCGCTAATGAGATTTGTTAAGCGTCAAAAAAAAAAAACTACGTGCGCGCGGTTACTTGAAGCGGAAGAATATGCAGCACGACCGATTTATACTTCAGTTTATACTGTTTATACTTTTTACTTCAGTTATACTTCATGGAAATGTGTTTAGAGCGAAAGACCACTCCATTTTGGCGATGAAGGCTTGAATCTCGCGGAGTCTCACGCGATGGAACTCTATTTATATTACTTTAAAGATAATTCAAGTATATGGATATTAATTAATTTGACTAGAAGACCCTGATCGTGTCTCTTTGTTTAGCGCATGGAAAGTGTATAAGTTACAGAGTTGAAGGGCCCTTGCTCCACCCCTCGGCCTATGTGAAAACATCCAGTCCGCTGATAGCCAATGCTGCTGTGGGCATCTCGGTGCAGTTTTACAATCGTGCGTGACGTGTAAAGCTCACAATCAGAATGCGAAACCAACTTTTTCTCTTTTCAAACAGAGCCTTCTCCTCACCTTTTTTGAAGCTGCCAGCGGCTGCCATATCTAGTCATTTATTAGATTTCTATAGAAGGCTGCTTTCAGCCAATGCCTGAGATCAATCAAATAGTCTGTTTCAATCAGTGCACATATTCCTAGTGCTAGTCCGTATATTAATTGACGCAGTTAATAAACGGGCTGACGCAAGCGAAAGTCTGCGTTTCGATTTACGATGACATGCACGTACACCCTAAAGAAGCCGACTGTCGTCTTCTCACGCACTCGCATCCGCCAGAGCAGGAATTAAATTAGCTTTGGCCGCATTACTTATCCATGTCACCGCCGTGGGGTGTCGTTATTTTCGAATAGATTTGAACACATAACTCCAACCATGCGAAATTTATGAACAGACCACAATTCTGGCGCACTCACTCGTCGCCGATCCTGCCTAGATGCCTTGCCACATCACTCGTATGGAGATAATAGCAGTGCTTCAAAATGCGCAATTTGGATGTGGCTACTATTTGTTGGGCGAGCTGGTGCAGGACAAAGCTAGAACAGGCAATGCATTAGTTCCTACACTTGCATGTAGCTACATCTGCTCCGTAGCGGAGGTACCACCGCCTGGTGCCGCGACGAGCGGGCACTCAGTTAAGTTTGCCGCAGCGTGGCGCCAAAACAGGAAGTAGTGGGGTCCGCCTGAATGTCTGAAATCAAGGTTGAACTGCTCGACAAGGTGTCGTTTCGCAGGTGGAGCGTTGTGGGCACCGCCTCTTTTGCTTCCATTGCTTTCACATTGCAAGGAATTGAAGAATCAGTCGCATCACCGCGACGGGCATGGAATGCAACGTTTGGTAATAAATCCACTTCTTCTGATGGCACGAAAGTACTTTTTTTCTGCAAAAACGTCTTAAATTGTGTATTTAAGCATTAAATGCACTTCTCGACTTCGATAAAATGTGTTGCGGGGCACCTTGAGGCCCTTGAGAACAAATATGCTTGCGTAAAGAAAAACAATTATTTTTTTGTTCCTAAATTGTTTTTTCATCCACAAAATCTTGTGATATCAATAAAAGTAGAAACAGGTTTGCTATATTTAAATACCTGGAGGCCTGATCTGCATGACATCCTTTTGTTTGTGTAGAAAGATTCCCTCAAGGTTCTTAGCGGTCCAATGCCTGATGAAAAAAAGAATAAATTTCAGTTCTTAACTTTTATAATGAATATGTACATCTCACCTTTCTTCGTCAGTGTAATATGTCCTTCTGAATGAAATTGATGTGTCAGTTATGCTCTTCCGTACATCCACTTTACAACGAACGAAGAAACTCGCGGTAGTACTGTAGGTCCATATAGGTTCCTGCATACCAACAAACTGAGAAAAAAAAAGAAACATAGACGTATGACTGGCGTTGATCTCTCTCTCTTCTGCAAGGTTCACAAGTGTTTGCAGTTGCTACTTTACCCGATACTCGGTTCACTACCGTCATTTTGACTTCTGAACCCTCTTGTGTACATTAGAGAATATATTGCTATATGAGCATGAAGATACATCGCGAAGAATTGGGAGTGTTCAGATTTGGATTTTTGTGCTGCATCTTTCACATGGCATAAGGCAATTGAATTGAATTATGTGGGTTTATGTGCCAAAACAATGATTTGATTTTGATGCCTGCCGTAGTGGGAGACACCAGAGCAACTTTTACCACCAGGGGATCTCTACCGTAACCGCAATGCACGGCACACGGGTGTTTTTGCATTTTCCTCCCATGTAATTGCGGCCGCTGCGGCCGGGATTTCATCCCGCGACCTCGTGCTTACAAAGCGCAACACCCAAGCTGCTAAGCCATAGAGGCGTGTATGCAACAACTCAACACCTGATAAGAACAATGACACCGCTGGGTACGCCTCGTCTCCGCATAAGTTGCTCGGTTGAATGCTAAGAGGCCTAATGTCAGGCATGGTGTACCAGCTTGTATTCACCAAGTTTATTAAAAAACACACATCATGCTACGTTAATTACACCAAGTGTATGTTGTGCCCGTCTTTTTTTATATACTAACTTTTAGCCATTGACATTCAATTATTTTATTAGAAGTAATTATCTAACTAATACTGTGGGCTGCGCCGCGGAATAAACAGGGGGAGGCAGAAATAGACTGAGATGAACAGCGAAAGTTTAATGAAGTAGATGGTTATTGTGCAGGAGACACTAGTGCACACTGTTGGGAGGCGAAATGGTGAACAGAAAACAATACGGAACAGAAACCGAAATCGATAATACAACGCAATCTTTCTAATTGATCTAATTGTCCATATGGCAATTAGGCAGTTGTGGAGAATCGCAAGACACGGTGAACTGTAGAGTTTCCAGCGAAGTACTGAACACGTGTCTATTTTTTTTCTGACAAATACAGCAATTTTGTGAAATATGAAAAAACACTGTTTCACTGGAAATCTTGGTTCACGCAACAGCAGTGCCAACAAATAGACTCAGTAGGAAGATAAGCTTTCCAGCCCATAGTGTTTTACAGAATAATTACTAGCGGGAAATATGGCGCAATGCCTATGGGAGCTGCGAACCACGCGGTCCAGCCGGCTTAGGAATGATGAGTAGTACGTGGATTTGCCTAAACGTCGTCCTTCTCGCTTCAAACGACCTCGTGACTTTGCTAACTCTTAATTTTCAAGAAATTATTGCGCAATAAATAAACAAACATCATTAAAGTTATCCGGCGGCTGGACTACAACACAGGAGGTCTAGTACAGAAGCCCGATATTGAAACCATTACGCCAATAACTGATGCATCGACCCGCGGCAAACAACGTCGTAATGAATTGCGCAGGAGCAAGCCCGCGCATTGAGATGCTTGGGGCGTTTCGATTTGGCCACCTCGACAGGATGAACCGCTGGAATTACTAGTCTAATGTAAATACAGGCCAAGGGAGCAGCAGGCAACGTGTCTCAACCAGAGCAGGTCAGGCAATCTCTAGCTCGCGCCTCCCGGACTAGCGGCGATGTGTCTGCAGCGCCGGGCATTCGTCTTCACTACAATCACCCCCCATTGGAAAAGCAGCCATCCTGGCGACTCATGGTGAACATAGGATCATGGGGTCGTAATACGGCTTCAGGCGTTGTACGTGGACGGTTTCACGACGATGACAATGTTGGTCCGTAGATTGCGTGACAGGCTCGACAATATAGTTCACAGGAGATGTATGCGCTACAACACGGTAGGGTCCTTGATATATCGAGACAAGCTTGGATGAGAGGCTAGCAGGAACGGCAGGAACCCAAAGCCATACAAATGAATCCGGAAAAAAACTGTCAATGCGGGTGATCATCGTCACGTCGAGATTTTTGTTGCCATTGGTCGACAGCTGTAAACGAACGGACGAGCTGACGGCATTCCTCTGCGCGGCGGGCAGCTTCAGAGATGGGCGTACATTCGGATCAGTTGGGTCTATACGGAAGAACGGTGCCAAGGGTAGTCGAAGGTTCGCGGCCATACAAGAGGAAGAATGGGGAGAAGTTTGTGGTCGCCTCTGGTGCAGTGTTGTAGGCGAACTCACGTGAGGAATGGCAAAATGAGGTCCCAATCAGTGTGATCAGAGGCGACGTATTTGGAGAGCGTGTCGCCAAGGGTGCGGTTAAATCTTTCCGTCAGACCATTAGTTTGAGGATGGTAGGTGGTGATGGTGCTGTTAACGATGCGACATTCAGTAAGGAGCGCGTTTACGACTTCGGAGAGGAAGACACGTCCTCTATCACTCAAAGGTCCGCGAGGTGCACCGTGACGGAGAATAAAGTTTTTCAGGAGGAAGGATGCAATATCACGACCGGTGGCAGCAGGCAGAGCGGCTGTTTCTGCGTATCGCGTCAAATGGTCGATGGCGACGACTATTCAGCGGTTTCTGGAAGCCGTGCCTTGAAGGGGTCCATACAGGTCAATGCCAATGCGATCGAAGGGCCTGGCAGGAGACGGGATTGGCTGAAGTGGGCCAGAGACATGCTGAGCAGGAACCTTGCGGTGTTGGCACTGAGGGCACGACCGGATGTACTTGCACACAAAGGTGTACATGCCATGCCAATATAACCTGGAGCGAAGCCGGGTGTGCGTCTTGAAGACACCCGCATGTGCACACTGCAAGGCAGTATGGAAGGCAGAACATATTTCACCACGAAGATGTCGAGGTATGACCAGCAACCACTTGCAAACGTCAGAGACGTAATTCCGGCGATAGAGAAGTCCATCTAGAATTTCGAAGTGGGATGCTTGACGGTGCAAAGCTCGGGAAAGTGGAGGAACAGTCGACGAGTTTGAAAGGAAGCGGATAAGAGCACTAATCAAGGCATCCTTTCGTTGCTCCGAAGCCATGTCGCTATCTGCTGGGAACGAAGGTACCTGGTCAACGGCAGAGAGGCAAGCATCGATTTCGGTTGACATGGGCGAACGGGAAAGGGCGTCGGCATCGGTGTGGCGGCAGCCAGACCTGTAGACAACGCGCACGTCGAAACCTTGCAACCGCAAAGCCCAGCGAGCTAACCGACCTGAGGGGTCCTTCAACGTGGACAGCCAACAAAGTGCATGGTGGTCTGTAATCACGTCGAAGGGGTGGCGATAGAGGTAGGGTCGAAATTTACCAAGTGCCCAGATTATGGCCAAGCATTCTGTCTCCGTAACGGAACAATTCTTCTAGGCTTTGGTGAGGGTGCGGCTTGCGTATGCAACGACGTACTCGTCGAATCCACATTTGCGCTGCGCAAGCACAGCGCCGAGTCCAACACCGCTGGCGTCGGTATGTACTTCGGTCCGAGCTGTCGGGTCGAAGTGACGCAGTATAGGCGGTGAGGTCAGTAGACGACGCAACTCTTGGAAGGCGTCGTCACAAGCGGACGACCAGGCGTAATCGTTCAAGTCGCTCCGTAGAAGCTCATTCAAAGGAACGGTGATGGACGCAAAATTCCAAATGAAGCGGCGAAAGGAAGAACACAGGCCAAGGAAGCTGCAAAGTTCTCTTACGGAGGAAGGTTTGGGAAAATCACCAACTGCACGGCGCTTGGCGACGTCAGGAAGAATACCGTGTTTAGATGCTACATGGCCAAGGATGGTGAGCTGACTAGCGCCAAAGTGGTATTTCTTCAGGTTGAGCTGAAGGCCGGTGGCAGTTAGGCAATGTAACACTTCCTCTAGCCAACAGAGATCGGTGGGAAAATCGGGCGAGAAAATAACCACATCATCTAAGTAGCACAAGCACGTTTACCACTTGAGACCACGCAAAAGGTTGTCCATCATGCGCTCAAATGTTGCGGGGGCGTTGAAAAGTCCGAAAGGCATGACACGAAATTCATATAGGCCATCTGGTGTTACAAAGGCCGTTTTAGGTTGGTCTTCGGGTGCCATGGGGACTTGCCAATAGCCGCTGCGTAAGTCGATAGAAGAGAAGAACTCCGCGCCTTGGAGACAGTCAAGGGCATCGTCAATTCTCGGAAGAGGGTAAACATCTTTACGAGTGATTTTGTTAAGACGACTGTAGTCGACACAGAATCGAATCGATCCGTCCTTCTTCTTAACAAGAACAACGGGAGATGCCCAGGGGCTATCCGAAGGCTGAATGATGCCGCGCTTTTGCATGTCAGCTACTTGGTCGTCGATAACATGGCGCTCTGCCGCGGATACACGATATGGTCTTTGTCGCAGTGGCGCACTGGTACCCGTGTCGATGCGATGACAATTAGTTGACGTGCGGCCCAAGGGAACATGCTGGCAGTCGAAAGACGAACGGAACTTGTAGAGAAGGCGTAGAAGCTGGGCGCGTTGGGTAACAGTCAACGTGTCGGCGATGGAGCTATGTAAAACATCGGGCGAAGTCGGCTCCTGCGCGGGGTTACAGGTCACTCCGGCGACCTCGTGAGTGGCGATGTAACCCGTTGGCATGTCAATGATGGAAGCAGGGTCGACACACTGGGCACGGCCAACGCACTCCCCTCAATACAAAGTCAGAGGACAGGACAATCGGTTGGCGACGAGCAGTCTGCTGATGCCGGCATGAACGTCCAAAAGGGCGAAAGGCAGCGGGGAACATTTGCGACGAGCGAAAATTGTAGATGGCGTAAAAAGTGTGCTGGCATCAGCAAGAATGTTGCATGACACTGTGGCAAGGGCAGATGAGTGCGGGGGAATTGTAACGTCTTCGGCAACAAATATTTTATCTTCAGGGTCACGACGTCAAGGAGAGGGGCATCACACAGTGTTTGAAATTCCACTTGAGCACGAGAACAGCCGATGACGGCCTTATTAGCGGAAAGGAAGTCCCAACCCAAAATAGCATTGTGGGAACAAGAACACAGCAGCAAAAATTAGACGATGTAGAGGAGGCCGTTGATCACAACGCGAGCAGTACACGCTGCTGCAGGCGTCATGCGGTCGGCGCTAGCAGTACGAAGGGGTACTTTTGACAATGGGGTCGTAACTTTTCTGAGTGAACGGCAAAGTTTGACACTAACAACTGAAATTGCGGCACTAGTGTCAACGAGGGCGAGTGCAGCGACCCCATCCACAAATACATCAATAACATTATTCGGAGAAGGGAGAGGCCTTGGTCTGTTCGTGGGTGACGCAGTTCTTGCCTCTGGAACTGCGGTGATTAGTTTTCCCGTTCTGGCGTAGAAGGACGACGACGCATCGGCGAAAGCGAGCGGCGTCGAGGCGATCGCGAACGGCGGTCAACAAGAGGGTGGTGGTCCGAGTAGGAAGACATCTGGCCAGGGTTCTGAGACGTCGAGGACGACCGGGACAGTGAAACGTATGGTTCATTGTCGAAGCTTCGGCGGTAGAATGTTGCGTGGCGACGGCAAAATCGTGCAACGTGGCCAGGTAGACCACACGCAAAACATATTGGCCGGTTGTCAGGAGTGCGCCATTGTCCAATGCTGTGGGGTACCGCGGCTGAACGAAGTGAGGGGCTGGACGCACTGGCACGACTGATGGGAATGGCGCAAAGGTCTGAGGTAGTGGCCGCGCGAGAGCCTCGGCATAGCTGAGAGGAGCAGTCACCTCGGGAAAAGCAACGGCAGTCGGCACTGGCGGAGTCTCGCGGGCAGAAGAGAGAGCTGCGCACACTTGCTCGTGGATGACCTGGCGAAGGTTGGCCTACAAAGGCGAGGTGGCTGGCGTGGCTGAGGACAGCAGCGAAAGCTGACGAGCGACCTCAGCACGGACGAACTCTTTTATCTGGCAAAGCAGAGAGTCCATCTCAGGAGCCGCGGTCATGCTCGCCAGGGTTTCGTCGGACACAGGTGGGTGCCGCGTGAGAAGACGCTGTCTGCAGAGCTCGTCGAAACTCTGGCAAAGCTCAACGACCTGAGAAACAGTGCCTGGGTTTTTGGACAGCAGTATATGAAAGGCATCGTCGGAAATGCCCTTCATGATGTGACGTACCTTGTCCGCCTCCGCCATCGTAGGGCTGACACGCCCACAGAGGTCGACGATGTCCTCTATGTAGCTGGTGAACGTTTCACCAGTTTCCTGGGATCGGCTTTGTAGGCGTTGTTCAGCGCGAAGTTTGCGCGCTCAAAAAAATCTGCGATGCTTGTTTTGAAGCTAGCCCACGTGCGTAGATCGGCTTCGTGATTTTTGAACCACAGCTAGGCGACACCCGATAAATAGAAGATCGCGTTGCCAAGCTTGAGGGGATCGTCCCACTTGTTGGTGGTGCTGGCGCGCTCATATGATTCCAGCCAATCTCCAACGTCTTTCTCATCGGTGCCGCTGAAGATGTGAGGATCCCGCTGACGCTGTGCAACGGCACATACGATAGCTGGAGGTTCCAGTGGGGATGTCGGGCTGGGGTCGTCAGGCATGACAGATGGCAGAGTTCTGGTGTGTAATTCCAAGTTGGGGGGAAAACCGCAGCACCATCACCAGAAACTAATGTGAATACAGGACAAGGGAGCAGCAGGCAGCGTGTCTCAACCAGAGCAGGTCAGGCAATCTCTAGCTTGCGCCTCCCGGACTACTGGCGATGTGTCTGCAGCACCGGGCATTCGTCTTCACTACAGTAGCTATTGTCCGCGTTCGCAGAGTCTTCAGCAATGAGGAATGTATAGATTGCGCAGAAATTTGGGACAGTGAATCCAGATAAAGCGTAATAAAACTAAGCCACAAGAATGTCTGAATCCCCGAGCCCAATGATTAGAGAAATTAATTTACTACCCATCATTTCCATGATGGCTGAGAAATTGCAATGCGAGAGTTCCGAGTAATTATTGCAGGACACTCTATGGTTCAGCTCAGGCTCGCTGTTCAGGGCCGCGCATTTCCGAAATCGCCATAAGCAAAATTCGCCGGGGACACTTTTCGGGTGCCGTAATCACCGCAGATCGGTCCAGTAACAGATGAACAGCTGGCTTTCGCTCTGATGTTGTTTGACGGCTCCAATGTTTTGGTTGTAGGTGTGTGCAGTCACATGATATTTTTCATATTACGCGGCGTTCTGTACTTGCAGGAAAACATTGGTTATTTGCATTTTTTCACCCCGGGCAATTTTTAAGAAGTCAATCCTTCGTGTAATTTTTTGGCTACCAACAGGATGTTACCGGTGACTTCATATGAGTTAAAATTGAATAGGAGGGTTCCGACGCGAATAAAAATTTATATTTACTTGCAATAAAGTGTAAATACAGGATAGTCGGTACATATGTTTCTGTGCGTAGATCTCCTCTTTCATTCATCTGTCCTTTAGGCCTCTCACTTTCTGTCACTTGTGTGAATATTCCAGCGCAAAATATATACCTGCAGGAGACGCTTTAGGCGAGATTACAAGTGCCTCAATAGCAGATATTTTTTGTGACGCGGCAGAAACAATGGTGAGAGCCCGGAAGTTACAGACGCCGAGAAGCCCAACTAGTGCAATCATGAATGGTCGTGCATGCCACCGTCGGTGCCGGTTGGCATTTTTTTGTTCGTATTGGCACATTTAGGCCTGTGGCCCTGAGGTTGCCTCTCACAGTGTCGGCACCGTCCTGGTAGGAGAAAAAACAGGCATGTATCGAGCGCCGGACGCACGCCTTGCAAGAGTCAGCTCCCTCCCTCTATTTGCGAGCTAGGTGGCGTGTTGGGAGATACAGATTTTTTACAGTGCTGCGGCTCTTGGCAAAATTTAGGCCAGCAAACCTCCAAACATAGAGATTAGTACGTCCGGGAGTAGGAGCGAAAGAAAAAGCGTTTATTATTGCGATAGCAATTATATGGACACTCAAAAGCAGATTTCTGCCGTCGGCGTCGCCGTCGCCGTCGCCGTCGCCGTGAGGTTCCGTATGACGTCATTTGGAGAAGAAATCGTCGCCGCGCGCCGAACGCTGTATGTGCGAGTGAAAGGGCGTGAGGGGCGCGTCTTTCACGGGGAGTGAACGCACGGCGGAGAACAAACGCGCGTTCTGCGCCGTGCTCGCTTAAGGGCTGCAGAAGTAGGCGTCTCTGTTCTCCTTCACAATCACCATGTATGTAGAGCAAACGCGCCTTCTTCCGACGAGGGAGAGGCCGTGGGGGAGGGGCAGGGAAGGGAGGCGACGTTTAGCTGCGGCACGCAGTGCCTATTTATATCAGAGGCTCCGGCAACAGTCATCAACGCCGCACGCATTTTGAGCGAACGCGGGCAAAACGCAGATGGCGTCGACAACAGTTCTGCGTGTTGCCGATGCTGCTGCATGTCCAAGTTTATACAGCTGATAAAGCTAATATCATTACTCCGTATAGCTCTCTACAAGTTTGCTATCGCAATTGATGCTTCGCCTTTCAGGTGAAACTGCGACAACTTTTTTTACATTATGAACACTGGCTCCATATATGGAAGCCCGCTCCATGTAGAATCACTTTGAATGTCTGAGCTCACTACATGTACGAGCACACATCAGGACACGCAAGGAAACAGTCACTGAATCAAAGGTGCCCGCTTTTAAAGCAGTCGTCTTCCCTAGACGACTAGACTAGGGAATCTGATGGTTTTCTCGTGACGAATCATAATCGTCTAATTGCTCTCAATATCCCGCCCATGACGTTGCACCGTTCTGCTCGACTCAGCCTCCAATGTAGCGTGATCACCACAAGTACACTTTCTTTTATTGCGATAGCAATTATATGGACACTTCAACCGGATTTCTGCCGTCGGCGTCGCCGTTGTCGGCGCCGTCGCCGTCGCCGTGAGGTTCCCTATAGATAAAATCTTCGCCGCGTGCCGTATGCCCGAGCGGAAGCGTGCGGGGACGCGCGCTATCACGGAGAGCGAACGCACTCAATCTCCCACGCGCAAGCAAGGAAGCGGGAAGCCAGCGCCGGAGAGAGCGGCAAGGGGGGGGGGGGGGGGGGGGGCGCACTTACACTCTGCCAACAACCGCGCTCGTCGCTCGCTCGCACCGTCTCTTATCTCCACACGGCTCTGACCTTTTGCGCCGTGCATTCGCCGCTCAGTTTCCGTTGAAGCGATAGACCGCACGTACCTTCGCCGCTGCGGCGTATCCGCTTGCTGCCAGAGTTTTGACGGTCGTTGTCTGCAGTCATTCAGTGTGATCGATTCATGTTTGTTTGTGCGCGCTCACACCACGCTTGTTCATTCAGCTAGTTATAGTCGGGCCACATTTTCCAACGCACGCTACACATGCAATGCTGCCCGGATCGGCAGTGCAGCGCTACAGGTGTGTCCCTGCGCACGCGCTGCCCGTGGGAAGCGCTTCTCATCAACACCTCCGTTTCACACGCGCTTTCTCGTGGTCATCGAGTCTCTCTTCATGTCGGTCTACTTACGCCGCAGCACACCTGCTTACTTAATCAGCTCATGTTTACTACAATTCATATTGCTACCAAGGCCGCTCACCTTACTTCGTGTGACATTGCTGTGTTGCTATCGCATTCATTGCTTCGCCCTTAGGGCGAAACTGTGAAATTTTTTTTTAAACGGCACCTCGAAATTCCTCGTTTTACGTTCAAGGAAAAATCTCGCAAACACCTCCGAAAAGTGAACTGATAATCAAGCGAGCCACTACAGGCTTCAAGCAAATAACCTGCACTTGACGTTTCAAGCGTATCGCACACCTATCTGTTAAAGGAACACTAAAGAGAAACCGGAAGTTGAGCATAAATGGTAGATAATCCGTTCACCATCACAGTCATACCATTCTTACTGTAAACAGAGGTTTAATAAGCAAGGAAAAAGCGAAAACTTTAAGGATAGGTGCTCATGCTCCTTCGTATTTCCCGCCCTACACGTTGGTGACGTCACAGATCACAAACGCAACCCGGTCCCGATTGGTCGAGAGCGATTTATCGCAGGTAATAAAACACAAAATGAAATACACCGTAAACCTACATAAACCGCATTTTCCCACTTTTTAAACCGTTTCAAGGGAGGAAGAACAAGTTTAGCGCAAAATTAAATAAATATGAAGAAATGGCATGGCGCTACATCCGGTCGAGATAGTTTCGTAGTTGTGTTTATGCTCCATGCATCATCGCGCAGCGCCTCTTCCGCTCTACAGTGTTGCAGTGTTTGGTTGCGTGTTGCGTATCTCGAAAAACGTTGACTGCACTGGAAACAGCCAGAAAATGCCTCGTGTGTGTAGTGTTGAGGGCTGTATAAATGGTCCAAGGCTGCTTGCTCAGGGACAGCGGCAGTGTTGACCCGATTGTGTCCTTTCATGTGGTGCCGCGCGATGAACCCCGGCGTTCGCGATGGCTCAGTGCTCTGCCGATGATAAAACGGCAAAAGCGCCAGAGAAACCGATGGTGTGCTCTCTGCATTTCTCGCCCTCGGATTATGTATATAATCCTGCCCTCGGAAAGTATATTGGCGTGCCCCAGAGGCCAGTCCTTTCTCGAGCAGCTGTTCCCTCAATGCGGCCTTCATCAAACCCCCTAAGCAGCAAACTGGCGGCTCGGTGAGTGCTGAATGTCATCAAATAAAGCCACGAAAGAAAGCTTACCGAGTACGCGCGCAACTTTCTACGCTTGTTCTGTCGGGAACATCGTCGCCTGGCGGACAGGACGCCTCGCCCGTCGACGAAAACGAGGCTCTGCTTTCCGCCGGCGCGGCCAGTGGCTGACCGCCATCGCACGCGGAAACACCTACCGCTCGAGGACAGAGGATAATTTCGCGCTCCTTTCCACTGAATATCGCTGAAATGCAGTAGCTCTTCGTTGCAAGGTTCAGCGGCAGCAACGGTATCCGTCGCGGCAAACGCAAACGCAGCGGCCATACAGCCATGATGCAGCCAGCGCGTCGGCCGTTTACGCAAGCGGTGGCGTATCATGGCACCCTATGATTCGCTGAGAGCAATAAAATCTGTGTCGACACTGCTTCAGCGCGAAATCTGGGGTGAGAGAAATTTAGGAAGATATATTTGGTCTTTGTTTACGAATTTCTCCGCTAATAACTCATAATTTTGCACCCCACAAAAACTGCATGCATTCCTGAAGGTCCCTCTTTTATTCCAGCTGAACTTCCTGTTTCCCTTTAGTGTCCCTTTAAAGCCTATCTGTTAAAAAAAGAACGACACATCGAGAAAAGAAAGTTTCAATAACCTATGCGCGTGCAAACCATCTGTTGCAGAATATCGACGAGGCTCTTAAACAAACAATCTAAACCAAGCTCGAAACGTGCTTATCGAAAGGATCTCTAGTCTTGGATATCGCAAATCGTTTAACAAAACACTTAAAATAAAGAAACGAAGTGTTTCCACAAAACCTGCATCGCCGCTTTTCGTTCCGATTAGCGTAGGGTTGCGTCATATCGCCGAACTCGAGGCGGGCGCGGTCTGAAAGCTGGTCTTGTCACTGAGAGAATACAAAGGGCACGTAGGTCAATCCCCTCGCTGCAGACACCCGACGCTCTACCTACAGGCAACCTGCCTTCAAGGTATCGCACTGCAATTCCACGTCCTCGTATGACCACTTCGCATCGGCTTACCGCCTCGCTCTCATGTGTCCTACAAGTCACACCTAGAAAAGAACCGAACAAGGGGGAATATAATGGCCCCCTGACCTTTGTCTACTATCGCGCTGAACGCCCTTTGTTTTCCTTTCTCCTCCGCCGTTTCGGACGCGCTCTGACCAGAAACATTTCAAGTAATACACGCGTATTTCAAACTCTTTCACTGCGCTCTCCACAGGGTTTAGCGCTCCTGACTATGCGACGCCTCTTAGCGTGCATTATAGGGCCCATTTCCGAGCCTTCCGCTCTCATCTCGGGCTGAGCGGAATTATTATCGTCTGTCACGATTGTCATCTCAACCGCACAGTCTGAATGATTTGCTGTTAAATTATTCCTATTATAGCTACTTCGACTGGCGCATAGCTTCAAACACTTCAGAACAATGCAACAATTTTTTGCGCATACCTGGAAGCAGTCCATAACGGTACTGACCTGCCTGCGTTGTGATTTAGCGCACTTTTCGGACTGATTGAACTCTGCACTGGTGCTCCTATCTAACAAGTCTGGTTCACTTCGCTCTTTTGCAAGAGCTACCTTCGCGACGTACTCCCTTGATACATGTTCCAAATCGTCCACAGCTGGAATAGCTGTTTCTCTGGCATTTCATTGGGACAGTGTCTCATCGCGCTAAATCCGGCCCCCATGAACGGGCCAGCAGCAGCGAGCAGTCCGCGCACCATACCCAAAGGGCCACCAAAGGCGCGCCGGTAATTAACCCTTATGATTCAAAAGCAAACACGCATCAGCTGTCACCCGTTGATCCAGCAGTGCTCCGACAAGAAGCCGTTATTTGTTTAATGATATTCATTTAAAATGTGGAAGACCACAGAGAACACGTGCTCCGTCTTCATCTGCAAGAACTGCGACAGATATTTTATGTTGTGGGATTAGACTGTGTGCGAGCTTCGTCTGGTTCACCTACGCGAGAAAAACCAGTATTTACTACCGTATTTATGCATGCTTCTCCGCAAGACCAGGACAAGCTCTAAGGCGAGCGCTGGATAGCCGATTGCTTGTCAGGGCCGGCAACCAATTGTCGGTAATGAATGCCAAGCTAACGCCATCTGCACTAACAACACAGCATTCCCGCCACTGCTGGCACTATATATAACGCAATGTCGAACTTCGATAAGCATGCAAGTCAGTGATACATCCTCCCCTCGAAAGCGCGATTGAATACTCGAGCAACTTCACTATCCATAACAGCGACGTCAAATGTGGAATAAGATGCGGGCACCACGATTTCTTTTCCCCCTTTGTGCCGGAAATCAAACAGCCGGCAAGCGATAACTCGCCTACTTGCAGTATTTTTGTCCACGCGTACGCGAATATATGGTCGTCTTCGCTGTAACTAATCCTAAAACCATTTCAATCTATCCGATCAGCGCTGGCGACAAGAATTACCCTGTCAGAACCGACCAAGGTGGCTCGAGAAAGATTCGCTTTGTATATGAAGCATAGGCTTGAAGGCGTATGTGTTGCACTCAGGTTGTTTATGTACAATTTTTTTTTCACTGCATGATTCTGTACAGAACATAATGAGCAAGCGGTACATATTCATACGTAGTAAACACGAAGTTACATATAAGCCTATTCGTTATGTGAGTGATGTCTGCATGAGCGATTCGGCAAAACAACAGCAGCAGCAAGGGCCAGCCATATCTGAGTGGTGAGTTCGACTAGAAAGCTGCATGTGCTCTCAAAATAGGGCATACCAAAGACCGCTGTTTTTCAGAATGCAAAACTCCACCGAGAACATTCTAACCAGCGCATCGTGCGACACAAATGTTTCCTGAAAAGTTAACGTACTACGTCGCTCCTGCTGATCGGCAGTTTAACACATTCGAGAAGGCGAAGAAAAATGATGCCAGGTACACTTAGCACAGCTAAGTACCTTTTTTGCACCAGGTACACAAACAACAACCAAATAAAGTGCATGATCTGGGCTCGGCTTCATACCCTCGGAGCTTCGTAGCGGGACCCTCTGTACCATATAATGCAGCATTTAGTGGTCCGCATTATGCTTTTTTTCTGATGCACCAATTAGCAATTGTTGGCAAGGAAAGAATTTTTAGGCAAAAATATAAAGCATGCCTCCTAACTCGCAGCGAAACGGTGGCTTGGTGCAAGCCACGTGTGCTCTACAGAGGTGAAGCGATGTCACATCAACCAAATTTCCACGAAGATTGACCGCAGCGCAGCGCTTGCCGTAGTTGCGCTTGCGCCGAAAAGTGTGGCTCACTAAGACACGGCACTCCGGTTTTAAGCACGATTCGCAGACGTCACTTAATGCATTCAGCCACGTTTACCAGCAATCGTGCTTTAAGAAACTAGCAAAAAGATACAACGTTTAGCTCTTCTCTATTGTTAATTTTGAAATGCGAGATTCGTTGACTTCGAAGTATTGCAAATATAACATAGATTACGATATAATTGAATATATTTACCTTTCTGATGTTCAAAGATTTAAAGCCAGCCGACGATAATTTGTGCTTCTGAAAATTCGATAATTCCAGAGAAGCAACCAACAAGATTGTCACAAAAAGGTGTTTCTGTGCCATACCCTTGCATAAGAATATCTGAGACTATTTTAGCAAAGAAACGCATTGGCAGCCACGTGTTGAGGGACGAAGCGTTTTGCTACTACAAGCTGCAGGGTGCGCTGACTATTGTATCGTCAACTTTGCAGCTGTGCCCAGGTGCGTCCAGGTTTCTGAATTTCTTTGCGAACCTCCTGCCAATGAAGTATTTTGCCGGACTCCACGGAGTTGACTGTTGCGTGCTGTTACACATCGAAATACTTTTATGATTGCTAGATGCGTCCTATTCCAACTTGACACAATTCAGTATATAATCTAGTTCGTTTGCCGAAACGTAACTGGGGCGAAGAATTAAGGCAGGTTTAATTGTGTAACCCGATTCTTGCCGAGACACTGTCAAGCCATAAAAGAGTAAATGAAAAGGTAATGTGTACCTCAAGTATAACGAACGATACGCTTGTATCTTACTACCAAATGCAAACCGAGCTTCTTGAGCTTCTTTTTAGGCGAAATACTTACTATCACAAGTAACGGACGTATATTGAGGTCATGTGCACCCCATGCCTAGTGCAAGCAGTGTCACTTTGCCTAATATAGAACCAGATTTATCTTGCTCCAAAAGGAAGCGCAGATTGTTGCACTTGCTAGAGTGCAGCAGTCTAGAATCGGTGAATCAGAGGCTCATGTAGAGGACGACGGAATTTCGACGTCAAGCGCTGATATATCACAATCGGTGACAGGCAAGATGTCGCCCAAAGACATGCCTCTGGAAACAATTTTATCCGACCAGTTAAATTTAAGGAGAGGGAGTGAAGTCTGATTGCCTGTAACAGTGAGCACGTTATGGGGAACGGCCAAATTCCTTTCAAGCAGTATGTCAGCCAAGAAACACAGCACGTAGATGCCGTCAGGAACAGATGGAAACGACATTAAGAGATGTACGTAGTGTTCTGGGGCGACAGGCGGCTGTCTTCGGCAGAATGTAACCATGGGGGTGTGAGAGGTGTACTATAGCAGCCACATGGGGTAGCTCAAGCTGAATGACACTAGATGCGCCGTCAAAGAGGGCTGAATGGGACGATAAAAAGTCTAAGCCGATTATAACGTCGTATGGGCACTGTTCCAAAATGGCAAACAACACAGTGGTTAGCGTCCTGCGATGCCAACGCGAGCAGTGCACATAGCAAGCACAGTAGGCATTCCTGCGTCGGTGACCCCGAGGGTGCGTGATGCAGCAGATGTTATGACTTTTTTCAGCTGCGGGTGCAACTGGTCACTCAGCACGGATTTGTGCGCGCAAGTGTCAATGAGCGCTGGGACACTGACGTCATCCACTACAACGTCCATAAAGTTCTGGTTGGTCGCCAAAGTCTCAGAGGATTTTGCGGTCGAGTGGTCAATGTAGCGTCACCCCCGGAAGCTGCATCGCTTAGTTTCCCAGAGACTGGTTTCGGGGCTGCATCAGGGATTATGGGAGACGAGCCTGCGGTGATAGGGACAATAGCCGACGAGCTGGAGGCGAACGGGACTGGTGGCGTCGGAATGACGACTATAGGGACTGTTCGAAGCGGCACGAGCGTCATTGTTTGTTGTTGCTCATCACATGCATGCTTGTAACGACGCGGCCTCTGTTCGATGCGATAATAACTTGTGAATGGCGGTCGCTGAGGTGGAGGAGACAGTACGATTGCTACATTGGCGAGCAGCGTGACCGATATAGATTGCCAAACAGATTGGCCGATCGTCTGCGGTTAGCCAGTCGGTTGATTTAGGTAGATTGCAAGATACCGCTGACCCTTGGATGGGCGAGTAGCACAAGACAGAAGTGAAGCGGCAACGGCGCATACAGGATGAACTCCAAGATTAGCGCGTTCTTCGCCTGCACAAATGCTTGCACAAATGGTACTGCAGGCATGTTGTTCGGCTCACAGAAGCGGGAAAGAAAGGCTGCCGGAGCCATTGCTTCAAGCTCTCGCCGTAGTATTCACGTCAGGTCGTCAGGTGGTGATGGCCGCTGGATACGTAGCCTGTCTTCACAAGAGTATGTCGCAACTGTGTTCGGCAGACATGCGAATGGCATTGCAATGCGGCGTCTCCTGGCCTGCTCAAAGCGTTGGCACTCTTTTGATGTCCTGTACTATCGCGCAATTTTTGCACATGAGCAGGTTGAAAGCATTGTCAGCGATCCCCTTCAGCACATGGCCAACCTTTTTTGACTAGGCCATATCGCCGTCGGCCTTACGGCACAGAGCCAGCATGTCCTGGATCTAAGAGACGTGTGATTCTGTGAACGTTTGGACGCGGGTCGCTAGTTCCGTCTTTGCGGCGCTCCTCCGCACGGTAGGGCTCCCGAACAAGAAACTCAGCTTCTGCTTGCACGTGTCCCAGTCGTTAACCTCTTCGCCGTGGTTATCGTACGACACCTTCGCCATGCTTTGTAGGCAGAACACCAAGTTATCCAACATAATCGTCGGATACCATTTGTTGTGGGCACTTACAACCCCAAACGTAGCGATCCAGTCTTCCAGGTCGGGGTGGTCGGTGCCGCAGAACATTCCTGGATCCCGCAGCTGCACCAGGGCAACCGTCGGCGTTGATGTGGGCCGCCCCATTTCGGGTAGTGTTTCGCCCGTCATGTTGTCCAGTCCGAGGTGAAGACCACTGCGGAGCTCCGTTGTTGTCTATAATGGGTACCCAGCACCTCTTACCAATTGTTACGTTCCGGATGTCACATACAACCTGTATTTACACTATTTACAAAGCAGGGAACGACATACAAATCAGATGACGCGTCTAATCGTCTTCAGACTTTGGCGCCACGCTTGGTTGCGATGTAACAATATGACCCAGGCGTTGAAGCTAGGCGTGCTAAGATGAGTCAAGGCTACCAGGACTAGAATGCTTGCGGCCGCGAAGCCGGAGCTGCTGGTCGCAATTAAGAATCAGACAGGGAACGATAGTGTCACTGAGGCGTCTGAATATCATTTAAAAGCCACCCGGTTCAACATGTGTTCGGTCAGCTACGGACTCTGACATGTGTTGTGAATTTCATAGACTGATCTTGTTTGCGATTTCATGCAACATCATGTGGGGAAAGGGCTAAGCAACAACTACCTTCGAAAATGGCAGCGTCCTCGATGCTTATAATTGCTCAATAAAGGCAAATTCACTTCAAATATTCTTATTGGCGTCAAGAATAGCCGAGTGCTTCCTGCACATTCATTATCACAGTAAATTTAGTGATCTGACTTTAGTAGAGACTTCGACACACCGCGCCCCCTTTCCTTCACGTCTTTCATCCTTTTCGGAACAGAAGAGAACAGAGATACTGCCAAGGCTGCGTCAATATTTGTCAAGTTCCTACGAGCCAGTCGTACCTTCACTAAGCCCCGAATATTTTCGATGATATTACGGTGCGGCTTTTAGATGGCCAGTTAGCTGCGCAATGCCAGTGCTGTTGAAATTGTCTTGCACTGAGGATGCAGTGAGAACAGGGCAGCCATCGAGCTGGAAATAATAACATCCGCCAAGAAATGGTCCGTGAACGGCAAAAGGAAGGAGAACAGTGCCGATTATCTTATTGTAGACGTGGGCCGTAAGCCTTCCGGGGATGCGCGAGAGCGGACCCAGACCGGCGACACTGCGAACGTTTTCATCCTCGTGCCTGCAGTAAAATTGCCTAATCGACTTCGCTAAGCAAAACATTAACAGGACGTTAACACTATGTAACAATGTAAAATCGTTTTCGTCTCGTGATGTACTGAACTAATGAATTTTAGAGCGACATGCATATTTTTATAGCTACACGTCATTGGTTTAAGTTTTCCGCACATACTCGCTATTCGACTGGCACTACTCTCTGTTAAACCGCTCATAAAGCCTCTCCTCGGGCGGCGGCTTTCACAGCAGCAGCCGCGTGTCATGTTCTTCTCCTGTCTTACATTTAGCGCACTTCTCCAATGGTAACCACATTCTGGTTACATATCCGCCACTCTAGACGTGTCTGCCTCCTCCCACGGTAAACCTCCTGCTACGTGGTGACCCCAATACTCTTACGCGTCAACTTAAATTAAGGACCACGGAGCGAGCGATAGAAAGAAAAATGGTAGGTGTAACATTAAAGTCAGGTAGAGAGCATAGTGGGCAGGCGAACAAACGCGCATTAATTACATCTTAGTCGAAATCAAGAAGAATAAATGGGCATGGGAGCGCATTTAGTGAGAAGGCAAGCTAAACGATGGTCATTAAGAGCAGCGGAGTGCATTCAAAGAGAAGGTAAGCGTAGCAGGGGCAGGGAGAAAGCCAGCGGCACGGATTAGCTTCAGAAGTTTGTGTGGATGGCGCCGCCACAGCGGGTACAGGACCGGTTTAAAAGGAGAAGTATCAGAAAGATGTTTGCCCTGCAGTGGGCGTAGTCGGTGTGGTGATGATGATAAACATGATCACTTCGGTGCTGAACTTAAGGAGTGGGCCCCAAACCGCTGTCTGTGTGAAATGATACGGGAGCAATGTAAACCTCACCGGAAGATAGGAAGTCTAAGCAGAAAGTCGCTGGTTCTAGCAGGAAGTCAACGTCTATTCATTACTAAAGATGACCTGTTGCCAGTCATGAGTGCTCCAGTATAACTCCCAACGCTTCCTACGATGTTCGCTGTTCAAAAGCAGCTTTCTCGCAGCCACGCGGCTTTTCACACTGGCACATTAAGTATTTTTCGGGTAGCCGAAAGACTTAGGCGAAGGCCAAGATATTTATTTTCTTCGCTGTCGTGAAATGATCATTGACCGCGGCAGCTGTTATTAGGGCACCTACCTCTTGAGTTGTTTTGCTAGGTCTCCTTTGCTGCGGTGCACCTTCGAAGCAATTTTCCCGGTAGAAGGCTCGAATAATGCGGTTGGTTGCCTTCAGTGTGTGGTTATACCTTCAGGCAAAACTCTCGCTGGGTCATCATCATCAGCCTATATTTCATGTCCACTGCAGGACAAAGGCCTCTCCCTGCGATCTCCAATTACCCCTGTCTTGTGCTAGCTGATTCAATCTTGCGCCTGCGGATTTCCTAACTTCATCACTCCTAGTTTTCTGCCGTCCTCGACTGCACTTCCCTTCTCATGGTATTCATTCTGTAACTCTAATGGTCTACCAGTTATCCATACTACGCATTACATGGCCTGCCCAGTTTCACTTTCTCCACTTAATGCCCACTAGAATATCGGCTATCCTCGTTTGTTCTCTGATCCACACCGCTGTCTTCCTGTCTCTTAACGTTAATCCTAAGATTTTTCGTTCCATCGCTCTTTGTGGGGTTCTTAACTTGTTCTCGGGCTTCTTTGTTAACCTCCAAGTTTCTGCCTCATATGTTAGCACCGGTAGAATGCAATGATTGTACACTTTTGTGTTCAACGATAGTGGTAAGCTCCCAGTCAGGATTTAGCAATGCTTGCCGTATGCACTCTAACCCAAGTTAATTCTTCTGTAAATTTCCTTCTCATGATAAGGGTCCCCTGTGAGTAATTGACCTAGATCTCTTGAGCTGCACATTTTCATGTTTTGTCATTTCTTTATTAGGTCCTTTGTTTCTTGGGAGAGCTTACATACTGGTTGCCTTGGTGCCTTACCTCCCACTTCAATTGCTACTTCTGAGATAAACCTAGTTACGGTTTCAATCATTACCTCTATGTTGTGTTTATCTTCCTTTTCTAAAGCTGCATATTTGTTTGCGAGCACCAGCCTGAATTGGTCTGCTTTTACCCTTACTGCCTCTAGGTTGGTCTGTTTCCTCTTGACTAATTTCATTCTTTCTCTCTTCCAATTGAGAGAAATTGTAGACCTCACTAACCTATGGTCACTGTACTTTACCCTACCTAACACGTCTACATCGTGCACTATGCTTCTATCGGCAGAAAGTATGAATTCTATTTCATTCCTTGTTTCTCTATTAGTACTTTTCCAGGTCCAAATCCCGTTGCGGCATTTCCTGAAGAAGGTATTCATTATTCGGAGCCTATTGCTTTCCGCGAATTCTACTAACATCTCTCCTCTTGCATTCCTAGAATTGATGCCGTGGTTGTCAATTGCTTGCTCACCAACCTGCTTTTTCCCCACTTTTGCATTGATGTCGCCCATGACTACAGTATACTGAGTTTGCACCTTTCTCATTTCTAATTCCACACCTTTTTCATTTCTAATTCCACACCTATTTCTTCATCATCGTTACTAGAGGCTGGGGCATAGGCTTGTACTACCTTCATTTTGTACCTCCTATTCAGCTTTATTACGACGACTCCTACCCTCTCATTAATGCTGTAGAGTTCATCAATGTTGCCCGCTATGTTGTTATGGACTAAAAGTCCTACCCCGCATTATCTCTTATCTGAAAGACATCTGTATCAGAGGAAGTGGCCGTTAGTAAGCACTGTGTAAGCCTCGACAGTTATTCTAGCCTCACTAAGGCCAATAATATCCCAGGCAATGCCTGATAATTCTTCAAATAGTCCTGCTAGGGTAGCCTCACTCGAGGGGGGTGCGCATGTTGAGCATTGCCAGGTTCAGTTTCTATTGGTGGCCTGTCCGGACCCAGAGATTCCTAGCACCCTCTGCCGCGTAGCAGGTCTGACCACCGCCTTGGTCAGGTGCTCAGCAGCTACTGGGGACTGAGGGCCATGGGTTTTTTGTTGGAGTCATGAGGGAGGTAGTGGCCGAATACTGCACCAGGGAGGCCAATTCCTGTTCTGGTGAGGGAGTGACTTTGTTGAAGCTTAGTGGGCCTTCCTAGTTTGGTTGCATCTGAACTAGTATAGCCCCACTAGCTGTCTGCAATAGATATTTTTTTCTTGCCGGTGTCAGGCACCACTCCATGCCGGAAAATGTAGTGGACTGGAGTAGGATTCGAACTTACGACCTTCAGATTTGAGGCCGGGTATTCTACCTCTGCTCCACGCCACAACTCTCACTGGGACATAAACTTTCTCAAAGGCACAACTTCGTGGCGCTCTTCTAACGACAAGTTTCTTGCGGCAAGTTGTCTGGGATTGCACCGACCTTTGCAGCAGTTATACCCTCCTGCAAGACCCATTGAAGAATTTTATTGGTAGACACAGACTATATGACGATGTATTGTTTATATTTTGTGCAACTTAGCAAGTAGTTCAATTCAAGCAGTGGCAAGCACCAGTTTTACCAGATATTTGCCACCAATTTTGTTATCGTCCGCGAAGAGGCAACCAAGTCTACGCTTGATCGCATCGAATGGAAAGCCTAAAATACAGAGAAACGGTGACGAATTTCTTGTGGGAGTAATTGTGGTAGCATGAAACAACCAACGAGGGAGAGAAGAATGCGTAATCATGATTTTAACTATACCGACACGGGCTGCTAGGCCGGTCACTGCTCGCACAATAGCCTTCAAATGGCGCTAGACTGTACAGAAAGTACACCTGTAATTCTCGGTGCATACGCGGGCGTCACTAGGGCGTCACTAGGGCGCCACCTGGGTTGTGGCCCGCCACAATACCCTCCACCCTCGCGTTTCAAGCAACGAAGCACAATATTACACTGATGGATTGCTTGATCGTGCAGTTGGTTCTGGTCCTAACGGCTAATTATTTGTATAGCGAATAGCCGCATTTGCCTACTTCACCCATTTTAAACCTATCTATCTATGTGTATATTTATCTATCAATCTATCTAGCATCTTACGCCAACCTATTGCCTCTTGTCTACCTGCTTGGGTCATTGGTATGCGCGCCTCGTGGTGATGCCGTCGTGATCGTTATAGCACCGTGCTGCTAACTAGGTGATCTTACTCTCGTTACGGCGTCGTCATCACGGCTTCTTTCCCGACCCAGTGGCCTGAGTTTTCGAATAGCTAGGGCCACTAGGTATGGTCTCAATGTGGTGATGCCATCGTGAACGTTGCATCGCCGTCATCACAGCTTTGTCATCCGGCACTCGTAATCCCGTCGTCGACACGCCATCGTCGTCATACACTCGCAAGGCATACGTTGTCACACCGCCATAGTGATGCCGTCATGGTCAATGCATTGTTGTCAATCCACTTTGTCATCCGACTTCGTCATTCGGTCATCGTTACGCCATCGTCATCACCCAGTCATCGTCATCTCATTGCCGTCACACTGTCGCTTTCTCATTGTCATCAATTAAGTGCCGTCAACCCATTGTCGTCATCATACCGCCTTCGTCGTTCTATCACCGTCACTATTTCTTTGTAAGTTATTGCAATCATACTTTCGTCATTCTATCGTGATTATGCCGCCGTTGTGTTGCCGCTATCGTCATACAGGCGCCATCATGTCTCCATCGTCAGACCGTTGTAGTAATGCCGTAGTGGTCGTTGCACCATCGCAGCTCCAGCTTCTCCATCCAATTACCATCACGCCACAATCGTCCTAGATATTTCCCAATGCAATCATCCCCCCGCCATTGTCATCATACAGTCAGCATCATCACATTATCTGATGCCGTTGTCATGCCATTGTCGTCACTGCATCGCCGTCATGCATTCGGTGCCATACCGTCGTTGGGGTGCCATCGCGGTAGTTCCATCGTCATCATTTTAACTTCCACATCCCACTCACTTCATGCCGTCGTGGTCACGTTATCGTCCTTCACGCTGTCGTTTCACCATCGTCATCACTTGAGTATCGCCATCTTATTGTGGTCATACCATCGTCGTCATACAACCTTCGTCAATCCATCGACGTCATTTCGTGTTCGTCATTCCGTTATCACTGCGTCGCCGTCACACAGATATCGTCATGCCTCCGAGCTCATGGGCGACCTTAGCAAGCGAGTGCCATAGCAAAGTGGGACAATAATGGAGTGTGTTGCATAGAGCCGAAACAACGATGGTTTCATACTTACTACTATATGTCTCTAAAAATGTCTTCGGGAATACAGTCTGTCGCTACATTGCTGGATTTGGATGGTAACAACTTTATTGATAGTCCTGCAGAGCTTTTGCCGACGGGGCCTAAGGTGGTCTCCCACGTGGGGACGTCGCTGGATTGCTATTCGCATTACCATGGACAGTCATGGTGACATGAATTCTGCCACATTCTTTTTTGAATGTGCAAAGTAACAGTACACAAAACAACTCCCAATTCTGCACGACATCATATTGGAAATGCATATTTTCATGTTATTGTGTATGAAGATGAATTAAGTGATCAAACAGTTTGCGTGAAACGAATATCCAGATTAACATTAGAAAAATATGTGCACATTAAACACAACAAATACAAACATTGACAGAGGGAAAGAGAGATGTTTTTTAAGAAAATTTACTTTTGGCGGGTTGTATAAAACCATTCACATTCCAAGGGGGTGTGGAAGAATTGCAGCGGATATTGAAGAAGAACGAAAGAGAGTGGAAATAAATATGAAATGCGCGATTGAAGATGATAGTATCTACTGGCGAGGCGGTGCGTAAATTCAGCCTTTTCTTGATCATATAGTGAGTCGTTGAAACCTTGCGCGAAGAGCAATCTTTTATAAGTATTGGAACAAGGAATTGAAAACCCGCCGCTGTTTTTAAGGACTGACCATTGGGCATAAGAAGCTTGGTAACATTAGCGGGTCATGACAAGTCATGTTCACTTGGCGGGGAAAAGAATCTTCTAGTCTGCGAAAGTCTGCGACAGCCTGCCAAAGCGTCGGGTTGCTCTTCTCAATAAACCCGTGGGAGGTGGTTTCGATTCCGCCCACCATGAAAAAAAAAAAAAAACTATAGGATCTTTATTAATGCATCAGCATTCTTTGGCGAGTACTAGAGTGACGAGGCTGACGTCACGGAGCCATCACAACCGGACCGCCGCCGGTCCGCGCCGGGTTTTCCATCGACGACATCGTCTCTCGCATGAAACAACGAGCGCTCGCGGTGTTGCTCGCGCGTTCGGAGAGCGCGGGAGATCTTATCGCGCTGCCGCGCGGCGAGACGCGCTTGCCACAGTGGCCTCGCGGCAAGGCGCTGACGCGCGGCAACTTGCCGCTCGCGGCATGACGCGCGCGTTTTGTGCCGCTAGCGTAGCCGTACCCTTAGCCTGCCTAATGCGTTTTCGACATGCGCGCGCCTCGGGGAAGACAGCAAACATTTACCAAAATAATAAAAAACGGTCCTAGGGCCTTACTATTTTGATGTCAGACGGCCGGCTTATATTGCCCCTAGAAAAATGTCTTCCCAGCAATGCATTTCTGTTTAAAAGTGAAGCCGCTTTAAGGGGATCAGTGTAAACTTGGATATTTTTAAGCTGGCTTTCCCACGTTGTCTGTTGCAGTGAAGCCTACTGTTACAGAAAAATGTGATGCGAACGGGTCCCGATAACGCTATCGCGTTCCACTTCTAAAGGCAAAAGTTAAGCATCCTCCAATTTTTTTTTATGTAACTGCTACTCCTTTTCATGTAACTTCGTGCCTCTCCGTGATAATTCTTCCTTTCTATGACTTAGTGTTTATTTTAAGATTTTCCCAGAATTGTTATTATCAAGCTCACCTAACTGGGGTATTTCTATTTATAAAATATATCATTGTATAGTTTTACTGCGAACCGGTTCTTGCTCTTGGCGGTGGCGTGGGAGAAAAACTCAACGAGACCAGCAAGAGCAGGACCAATTACTTATGCCTAGCTGTTATTTTCCTATTGCACGATCGAATATGTAAAGAGCCAGCACCAGAAATTCCATACTATTTACTTACCACGCGAACACTCTGTCCATTTGCAATTTTAGGCTTTATTAAACAAAGTGCTGATAATCCGATGAAATATTGGATGGTATCGATATTGTCCTTGTGTTTAAGGTGCTGCTTCACTTGCAAATCGCAGAAAGCTTACAGACCAAACAGTACACGGTATTACACATCAGTACTCAAAGTTTATGTTCCTGAACGACAACACCAAAATTTTCCTTCCAATTTTCTATAACTTTTGAAGTGGACGTTGTGGCTTTTGCTGAATCATATGCGGCGATTTTGAACTCTCATGAAATAGCCCCTTACAGAAGTTCTCGTAAATACAATGTCCTCGGGTTTCCAGTTTTTCGAATTTTGCAAGACAGGGGCGTACATTGCTGTGTATCCTGGTTGAGTTCCAAACTCTAAGGTCGTACATGCGTAGCCCGCCTACAGAAATAGAAAAATAAAACATAGCCATGAGTAACAAAATCACGGGGTTCTTTTGAAGTATTCTGTAATGCAAAAGCTTACAAACATGATCAATACTATTACATGGTGTAAACAGGTTTGCCAAAATCGGGACATAACTTCGTGCAATGTCACTATTGTCCTTAAATGACCGTACTGGTGACTCGCTTGAGCACAGTGTCACTAAACAGTTACCTGAATTGTGTCACGTGCACCAATTTGCGCCCTCCAACGGACCACTCCATGACACGTGACAATCTAGTTGTGCCTGTGATGCTGGCTGACAGAGACAGAGAGAGCGAAACTTTAATGGATAAAATGAAATTTTAGGTCTCGTGGTTGGGGCCTTTAGTCCAGGGCTCCACTGGCACGAGCGGCTCGCTGGGCTTGGTCCAGAAGAGCCAGTTGGCTGTCCTGGTCCTCGTCCGCAAGCTGCGCCTCCCACTGCCTGTTAAAATCTTGTGATTTTAATAGTGTGCAGTTTATATGTGTCGGTCTGTTTGGGCATATCCACGTGATGTAGGGTAACGTTGGCGTGTCCCCGCACCACGGGCATTCGTCAGTGTATCGTGCTTGGTGAATACGGCTAAGTGTATGTAGATTTGGGTATGTGTGTGTTTGAAGTCGGCGCCAATTCCTCGCCTGTTGACTGTTTAACTTTGGGTGAGGGCGTCCATATTGCCTCCGCTCCTGTCTTTGGTGTTCGAGGATGTCACGCGGTTTAGAGGGAGGCTCGTCACTGGGTAGGTCTGCAGCTCGGATGCTTAGTACGCGAGCTAGCCGGTCCGCCCTTGTGTTGCCCTCCATGCCATCGTGTGCGGGGCACCAAGTGAGGTTGTGGAATCCGGTAATTTGACTCCCTAGAATTTTTAGTACTAAGCGCGGCGCCGTCTCGGAGAGATACAGGCGACAGGCGGTTTGTGAGTCCGTGAGTATGGCAGCAGATACGTCCCTATTCTCCGCCTCCCTAATTGCAAGTGCAATCGCTGTGGCTTCTGCTGTGCTGGCAGATTTTGTCCTGACCAATGCAGCTATCACACGATTTTGGTTTGTGGCTACGACCGTATACTTGTCCCTGTCCGTTTCACTCGCGTCTGTGTAGTATACGTCCGGCTTGTCTTCTAAATCTCTGGTGCAAGGTTCTCGCTCGGGCCTTCCGGCGCCCTGCATGATATCTCGGACTCATATTCTCAGGAATTGGGGACACCATTATGTGCTGCCTGATTTCCTGGGTAAGCTGCACTGTCTCTTCTGTCAGCCAGAAAATACACATTGTTTGGGTAAATGTCTTGCCGACAAAAGCAAAATAATTGCTTAGCTCGTGGTGCGAAACGTTACATTAAGCGAACTGCACTTGAAGTATTGAAATAGTTTTACTGTTCAAGACCAGCAGACACCTCATTTCTCTAACATTTCTCTCGTAGAACGATGTTCGTGATATGAAAATAAACTGGAGGTTCATTCAACGTATTAGTAAAGCATATTAAAGTAGGCAAGTTTCAAGTAATACGCGGTATGCAACGCGCAAAGGGACGAGCAAGGCAAGTCAGCGATAGTTTTTGCCAGAATTGTTCCGCATTTTTGTGGCATATTTTTTTCCCGCAGAATGCGTTGGAAATGCAGCCAAATCACCCAAAGGTATAACTCAATTTTACAATCATCGGCAAATATCCCGACCACAGTTTTCTTCCCTCGCGGCCATCTGGTACTCAGCATAATCCTGTATAGCCTGTCTACAAAAATAAGAAATGAAGCAGAGTCATGCAGAAAAGTACGGGGATGTCAGCTCTATGTTCATTTGCTATTTTAGGCTTGAATGAACAATCAAGGTACAGATAATCCAATGAAATCTCGGATGGTATTGATCTTACCTTGTTTTTAAGGAGCTGCTTCACTTGCAGATCATAGAAAATTTGCAGACAAAACAGCACACTGTATTACATATCAGTATTTAAGTTTATGTACTTTAACGACTGTACCTAAATGTACAACATCTACGGCGCCCATGATGTTGCTTCCCTTCTTCCTCGTCAGCTCTCACGTACTCTCTTGCAATGGAATTTTAAATACACACCTCACAGCTATCTTATAATGGACTGTAAGTACACCGCCTAACTGCCCGTGATGCCCAACACAACGCAAAGCGTTGAGTCATGAGCCGTGGACAGTTGGGCAGTGTATTTACAGTCCTTTGCAAGTGACCCCTTCCCATGCTATTCTCATGACACTATCAGCGAGAACAGTGCATCGCTATAGACCCACCATTTACAACAACGTATTCACCCACTTTGAGTCCATTCGTTGAGAAAAAATGTTCGCGCAGAATTTGAAGTCGCTCGTTCGCTAAGCTTATATTTATTAGAGAGTCTAGGCAGAGCAATTCAACTATATCGCTGTGGTGGGTCATATATGCCGGCGGCGTTCCCGTAGCAATGCGATTGCCTTGCGAGAGGTGGACTAGCAACTTTGGAAGACAAGGTACATGTGCTATGTTCGTATTAATATATATGAAGCATAAGACGCAGTGTCTCTATAAATGTAGCTAGGTCGAGACAAGCTGACGGGTTCATCAAGTGAGCGAAAGTTCTCACTGCCGAAGACCTGACAACATATCCTATATATATGTACTGCAGATGGGCTAATATATGACGTGTATTACGCAACATGTCCAAAGAACGTTTAGTCTTTCTAAAAACAAAACTACGTGGCGTGTGGGGCACTGTAGCCAAACTGTTGCAAAGTGTTTGTATTTAATGTCTGGCATTAGCCCTGGACGATTGGTCAAAAATTTTAGGGCCACACGCACATCGCCGGTCGGTCACGGGACGTCACAATACCTGCGAAAATTATCCATCTGATAAATTGTGGATCCCCCGAATATGCATGATCAGGAGGAGAGAGAAAAAGAGAGAGAAATAAACTTTGATTTCTGAACTAGCGGGAGAGACAGATCTCTCCTCACCCTGAGGTGGACTGCTTTTTCATTCCAGGAATCCAGTGGGCTCACGCTGCTTACTTGGCCAGGTCCAACAACTTTCGCTGGTCATCCAGCTCTAGGCGGGACAGCATGGCTTCGCACAGTTCTTCCTTTTTCTCTTCTGTCTTGTCTGGTACGGCTGTTTCTTCACTGCCATCTGCGGTTCTTGCGGGAGTCCCGCGAATCCCGGGCACTCCATTACTACATGACCCAGGATGTCCGCGACTGTGCAAAACTTGCAGAGGGATGAGAATTGCGTTGGAGATATCCTAGGAGTTTGTTTGCAGTTTTCTTAAAATCAATGTCTTCTCTGTTGAGTGTCAGGTAAGGTATATGAACTACATTCTTCGGTCGAGTCTGTTGTGCTGTAGAATATTACTGTATTTCTTCCGGATGTCTTCCTGTCTCGTCAGCCTTTCTGGTTCTCTCTCGCAGGAAACCGCGGCTTGTGTGCTCTCGGGCAGCGGCGTCTGTCTTTTCGTTCCCCGCCAAGGACTCGTCTTCCGGGGTCCAGCCGACGTAGGTCTCTGGCAGATATTCTCCTCTTCGGCTGCAGGTTTCTGTAAGGATTATCAGGGCTTCCTTCGCGATTTTTCCTTTTAGTTAATCGCTACACGCCGCTTGCGAGTCGCTGATTGTTACGGCTTAGTCAGTGCACCTTGAAATGGCCTGCGCATTGGCCACTTCTTTCGCCGTGTCGTGGTCCCTTACAGTTACCATGGTGGCTGCTTGTTCCATGCCCTGGGCATTACTGAAAGGAAAGGCTGATCGTTTCGGCTATTTTGCACCATCCATATAGCGGATGTCCGGGTTCTTCGAGTAGTTTTTATGTAGAGCTTGGGCTCACGCTTGTCATCGCATTTTGTGGTTAATGGGGTAAATATTGCGGGGAATGGGCTGCCGCCATAATGGCGTCCCGAAAGTGATTTGGGATTCGCAGATTTGCCTTAAATTTCTTATGCCGGCGGCATGTAACCAAGACGGTGCAGTAGGTCTGTTTCAGGCGTTCGATTTAATTTGCTTTGTGGGCTTCTTGTAGCTCTTACCACGTACTATGGAGTCCCAGTTTATTTAGGCGGGCCGTCGAAGCTTTCTCGGAAACCCCAATGGCGATCTTGGTTGATTTTATGATGAGAGTATTAGGTTCACAATTTCGGCTTTTTGAGGTCGAGATGGGGAGTAACTTACGTTATTCGTCTAGTTACAAGTGCCTGTACAATTTCGAGAGTGTCTTGCTCTTTGAGACTGTGCAGCCTTTTGCTGACCCGTTTAATGAGGTGCATCGCTTGCATGAGTGAGGCCTACAGTTTGGGAAGCGTGGCGGCACCCAATTCGTGTTTATGAATGACAAGGGCGAGAACACGTAGCGACTGCACTTTCGGTATGTCTACCCCATTTATGCTGATACTGGGGTCGTATTGTTCATACGCTTGTGGTCTGCCTCATGTTCTAGCTTTGAGAACCAGCAACTGGGGCTTTTCAACGCTCACTGCAAGCCGTATGCTCTGGTATACCTTTAGATTCGATCGACTGCTTCTTTCAGTGCGGCTTGTTGATTCCTAGTCGTACATGTTCTCGACCAGAGGGTGATGTCATCCGAGTAAATGGCATGTTCTAAGCCATTTATATCGCGGACCTCTCTAGGTAGTCGCATCATGTCATTATTGAAAAGCAGGGGTGAGAAGACCGAGCCTTGGGGGCCCCTTGTTCGATATCTGAAATATCTCTCGGCGGAAATTGTCAGATTCTGTTCTGTTTGTCAGAAAATTCTGAATATCGCGAAAAGCTCTTCAAGATTTTGAAAGATCGCTTCATGCGACACGTTGTCAAAGGCTCTTTTGACATCGACCGCCAGCATAGAATACTTGTTGTGTTTGTCGAGATAGTCTATTAGACCTTCCTTAAGTTGAAGGAGAACGTCTCGGGTGGATAAATGCAGTTTAAAGCCGAACATGGTGTCTGAGATATATGAGTTGTTGTCTAGGCAGTAGGTGTGTCTCTCGTGCACCATGCGCTCGAGCAGTTTGGAGAACAATTTTAAACAGAACCGGTGTTCGATTCTACGCCTTTTCACTATTAGCCATGCGTTCTCGTTCAATTCTTTTAGGGTGGTGCCCGATTTGCCTGTATGTCACGTGACGTCGAAACAACCCTAAATCTCGCTGAATCAAGGTGAGGTGCACACATTAAAGGCGCATTATTATGCCAGACACCACCTAATTTATTTTTGGAACAGCCGGAGACTGTCTCTTTCAGAAAGAAATACAAGGCCGCGACTCGCCGATCGCTCTGGCAATTGCTACTCTGAGCTGCCGCCGAGAATAGGCTTTTTGGCTTACAATAAGAATTTTGCGTGGTAACCTAACGTTGTCGAGCGCTTTCGGCGCCTTTACCACATCCCTTTGCCAACTCTTCTTCGCTGAGAAGTCGCATTAGCGGCATTTTTACCTGCCCGTTACACACCACCACAATTTTTGACCAGCCATCAATAGCTAACCAAGGCGAAGCGGGCCGATGACAGACGCCGGTTACCAACTTTCCCTACGCTAGCTCAACCCAACCGAACCAGTCTCCACTTCTTTGCGCCCCTCGCCTTCTGTCAGCCAATTAGGCTAGAAAATGATGTCGAGGTGGGCAATGCTATTCGCTTTCAAAGCAAAGGGAAGAGCACTCCTTTAATCGAAGAGATCGTTTGATTGGGCTATTCAAAGAACGGCTGCAGATCATCGCTCGATGCGTGTGTGGGCTATTACGTAATCTTACTTAAGTAAATTAGGTAAGGTTTTCCGTAATATGTCCCCTGGGTTAGCCGTTACAGTGGCTGTTATTTAATACGGCTTGTAACGTGAAATAATCATGCCTCATATGCTGCTGTCTAAGCGCAATCAATATTGCATCATGACACAAAGTTCTGTCACGGAGTATCCTTCCTATGAAATGCTCACGGAAGATTTCCAGATTAGCCTCTACAGTACTTGCGAATTGCAACAAAAATATGAAAACCAACCAGTAATAGGCATCGTGACCCTAATCACAGCGCAGTGGGATTTCGTATTGTAGTAGACGATTTCTTCTATAATTTTATACGCACCACCTGAAAAACAAAATTGAATAGTTATTGGTTTTTGTATTGCATATACTGTTCACTGTTCCAGCCGCTTTGCATCACAAAACGCAACGTGCATTTGTCGTTCCACATTTTTGGCCTTGATTACTGTGGCCCGTTGCGACTGTAAATCATTTGGCTAGGACAACCAATATATGCACATTTTACGCTGTAGAGGAAAGTAATAATTTTAGGGTATACGTATATCAATGCGGTAATAGTTCCTTTGAACTTGAGAGTGTGCTTAATGTTATGAATTGCGTGCGGCTCATGCTGATTAGCAGTTAGGGCAACCGTTTACTAGGAATCAAATCACAAAATATAAACAAATTATTTTGAGTAATGAGTGTGAGGGAAGATAGAACAGAAGCGTCCTCGTTTCAGTTGGAGTGGAATGTCAGCATGGGTTGAGCCTTGAATATGATGAAAATATTTCAACTAGAACAGCATCTCCAGGAGAACGGTGCACGTTACGTCAGCTGCACATCTCAGGAAAGGTTGACATGCATTCGGGCTTATCCTTTCACCAGTGAATAATCATCGTTAGTGTTGCGTTCCTTTCCTTTCTGCAACGTAGTGCAGCCGATACCTCGATGTCACAAACGCCATGCGTGCATCAGTGGGACGTAACGTAGCGAGCGTAGATTGAACAAATTAAATGCATGTAATACCGATAAAAAGTAGGATTTGCGGGTGGGATAAACCATAAAGGTGTAAACTTTGTCAGTGAAGATGACAGACAGCATAGACGGCTTCTTCTGTCATTGAGAGGCTTCAGAGATAACGGCGTAAACAAGCACAAAGCCGGCTAAGGACTAAGGTAACGTACGACGCTCGTCATCTTACGTGTGATCAAATCCTCGGCAACTTGCAATTAGTGTGCCGAGACGTTATAGGACAACTGTGGAGCGTATGCTTGCCGGGAGAAGTGAAGGACTGTAAAGAATGCTGATTACGTTTCACTTATTTATGACAACTTAACGTACGGATAAATATTTAGGTGTCCTATCGATTCAAGCAAATGCTCGCGGCCATTCCTATCGAATATGTATTCGCGCGCTGTTTTACAGGCAATGACAGATGCTGACGTTGATTAAAATCGGCGTGTCCTAGTATTAGTGCCACCACTGGCAGAAATATTGTCAACATTGACGAAACAAATTGACTGCTACTGACGCAGGAACTAAGACAAGTTCAAAAAATGCCGACAATGAAACTTCACCTGCTTTGTCTGCAATACTCGCCTTTCGGATAGGAACATTGAGAATATATTTGCATCGAAGAGCAGAGGTGCGCGCGTGAATGAGGTACACGACTGCTTGTGTATTAGGCATGGAGCAGCGTGAACCATCCACCGGAGTCGTTGGTGGAGAAGTTTCAGTGCGAAGTGAATAACGGCTACAAAATTTACAAGTACAGTCAACTTCAAAACTTTACGGACAATGCAAGCCCGCATCGAAGAGCCTCTCCGTGCCACCTAGCGGTGCAAATCCTGCCATCGAGGATAGTATGAGGCCGGAAACGAGTTTTCTTATTTTACGCGGGCGTATCAGTTTCTTTGTGCCACCCGACCTTTTTGTTTTATACGGACAGCTTACGGCCCAGCGGAACGCAGTGATGTTCGGCCAGCAGCACCCGGCTTGTGTCAGCAACATCAGTTCCAAAGATACTACTGTCGGGACAGAAGTGCGTCGCTACAGCTCTCGATGAGCGCGTTGCGTGAGAAAGAAAAATGATACTAGAGAAGCGTCGCGTCGTGCAAGAAAACTCACGCACCAGGACACATTTACAGCCTGGCCAGTGCTCTAGACAGCTGCTGACTTACCGGATATGTCATGGTAAGGCCGTTTATCAAGCGCCCGTGCGGTCAGTAAAATTTTGCTGTCGATTGTACGTGGGCAACTGAAATGCGACCTTGTATTCAAAATTGTGCCACCTTCTCCAATCATGACCTGCATGCCTTCTTATGTATACAGTACTCAGAGTTTGAAATGTGATCCGCTTCCTGCATGGCGGCCGGCACATTTAGTGCTACCGGCGGGTGCAGGCGACATCAAGCTTAGGCATTATGGTGTGTGATGAAGGCGAGGGTTCTTGTGACACGTTGTGGATCCATTTCGCCCCACAGCGATGACGCAGTGCTTACCGGTGGCGCATAAAGCCCCGGCCACCATGCGGCCGAGTATTGCAATTGCTCACTACTGTACACTTTACGGTAAATTTCGTGAAATCGACAAAAACGTGGATTACGAAGAGATGTGCCTGGGTGCCTTAACGCCTTAATTCTATCCCGAGCCGCTGAACGCCCTTCCTACCCTTCTTTCGTCCAGTGCAACTTCCCAATAAAACCTGACGTTTGGCGCGCTATCTACCGCCGCTCGACTTGCTGTCTCTGCGCAGAATATGGTAACAAGAAACCATCGATGTCGGTACGGAAAGATGCAACTACAACGGAACGCGCCGCCTCTTCAGCAATACGAAGGAGTGTGTGACAATAGAAAATAATTGTTTTGAGAACATTGCCTGTGGTAGATGAGTCCGAAACACTGCATAGGCAACCTTGTACCGGCAATTAAAAGCAACGTATTGAACTTTTCGTTATACCCTTGGGATGAACAATCATCCGACTCATTTTTTGTTGATCAAATGTGCCCATCAATGTGACGTTCCATCTGTAAAGTAATAAATGAATAATAAATAAATAAATGCAGCTTTTAGTGCTTAGCCCACAAAAATTGTATGATAACGTACTTTACGCCCTTTTCGTAGTAAAGATGGTCAAACGTTATGGAAGTTTGACTCATAGACTTCATTACGTCCACTGTACACAAAACATTTCCGCCTTGCCTGGTCTTGTATGTCCATATGGGAATAGAGGTACCTAAAAACTGAAAGCAAATTGAAGTTGTACTTAGCAGCATTATAATTATCTAGTACTTGCTTTACAACTGGCAATTTTGCTATGTTGAGCTGTGCAACTTACACAGGGCCCATACTGCAGAGCTAAGGCATGGCTCTATGTCTGGTATAAGGATGGACCTTACTAAAATGCGGATTAGTGGCACGTCAGCTGGAAGAATATGAGGAGCCTTAGAGTTCTCATTTCCCGCAAGAGTAGCGGTTGCGAAGATATTCACCATAACAGCATGTAATCAAAGCACTTCTGTCTGTTTAAGGTAGCACTTTTTATGTGTCCTGGTCTTTGAACTTCGCACGAAGTAACCGTACGAAGTAACGGACAATGAGGAGACAGAAGTCGTAGGAGAAAATCGTCATGCTTATTGAATTGTAGAATAAGTTAAGGGAAAATTAAAGTGGACTTAAAAATAACTTAGTTGTGACAAAACCCACATCTTTTTCCATATGCATGCGCCTCTTTAGCAGTTAGCCTACTACGGCTGCTACTCCGACGCCTACTTTCCTTCGTCTTTGCATATTTGCACAAAATTAGCCTGGAGAGTGTTAGTCAACGCCTCTCACGGCCAATTATGCGGATGTGAAACGTTCTTTAAGAGCAGTCATCACACGTCAGGTTAGGAGTAACAACTCTGGCACTGTAGCGTGCTTTTATTGATCACCGATGCACTCAAAACAGGTTAATGGGACGTTTTGTCAGAGAGATCAAGCACGTGTTCAAGTATTGAAAATTTACCACATAATAGGGGCGTGGTTCAGTGCTCCTCTGATGCGAGAGTAAATTCGAGTGCCGAAGTTTGTACAATGCAATTTATGTGGCGAAGGCAGTGTTTCACTCAATTTTCACTGATAATCAGCAAAACAGCATAGCATTATGTATGTTCTCTACACTAGCACAGACAACATTGCTGTATTCTAGACTGTGTGCCCAGGCTATGGTGTCACGTAGCGTTAGCACGACCTTTATTACACCCCGAAGCCGCGGCGGACCGATCACACTCAAGGCACAGATCAATCTCCAGATGTGTCCCCAAAAGCGATGAAGACGAAGAAACCGATGAGATGATGAACTTGTGCAGCCAACGAACAAGTGACTAAGAAATGCCTACACTAATTTCTCCCGCGTGCGAGTGCCTGGCCGCAACTTAAAGGGACGGCAAACGCCTGGTGAAAAGCTTCATGCGAGAGACGTGGGAAATCTCGGCAGCGCGACCGCGGCGGTCAGTTGGAACCACAATAGGCTGGACGCGATAAGTAACGGCAGAAGTCTGCTCCAAGACTCTGTATGGGCCTGCGAAAGCAAAACTGAAACTTGTCGCACAAGACAGGAGTGCGATCTGGTGTCCGGAGTAGCACTTCATCGCCCGAGCGGAAGAACACTGCGCGATGGGATGCGTCATAGAGGTTCATGCGGTCCCGTTGCCTTGCTTCAGTGTTGATGCGGGCGAGCTGGCGACAGTGGAGGAGGCGTGATATATATTGTTCACAAGAGGATGCAGCTGGAGTGACAGGGGCGGAGAAAAAAGAGACGTCAAGAAAAGAAGAGGGCGAACGGCCATAGACGAGGTAGAATGGCGAGTAACCAGTTGTGCGTTAATTGTACGGCGGTATTGTACGCAAAAGTCACGAATGGCAAAATTGCGTCTCAGTTTGTGTGGTCTGGTTGAATGTACATGGCTATCAAGTCGGAGAGCGTGCGATGAAAGCGCTCAGTCAGGCCGTTGGTTTGAGGGTGGTAACTGGAGGTTGTCTTGTGGGTGGTGCCGGAGGCCCGGAGCAATTCGTCTACGATTTGTGAAAGGAATGCCTTTCCACAGTCGCTCAGAATGACACGAGGAGCACCGTGGCGCAGGATTAATGCTTGAAGTATAAATTAGAGCACTGAATTTTTTCAGCCCGGGCCCGGCCCAGGCCCGTTTTTACGTTGGGCTGCCCGCCCGAGCCCTATTAAAACTTTTATGGCGAGACCCGGGTCCGGCCCGGGCCCAGAAAAGATCTACGTTACCCACCCGGTCCGGCCTGCCACCCCTTTACCTTAGGCCCGAGTCCTGTCCGAGCCGGCTCGAGACCGAAAAGGGATGTTCTTCAGAGTTGAGACGCCCGAGAATAACTTGCTGCAAGTTACATGCGCACCACCAGAAAGCCCGAGCCCGGCCCGGTCCCGCGTCAAAAAGCACACGCCGTGCCCGAGCCCGTGAAAAAACTACTCTACCCGGCCCGGCCCGGCCCACGGGCCGGACCGGGCCCAGGCTTTCCGGTAAGCCCGAGCCCGTGCAGTGCTCTAGTATAAATGCAGCCACTTCAGAAGCCGACGCCGAAGTCACGCAAGCTGTTTCGGCGTAACGTGCCAAGTGGTCGACGGCATCGATTGCCGGTGAAAGTCGTGGGAAGGGGACAATACAAGTCAATGCCAACGACTTCGAATGGGGCCGGCGGACACGGGACTGGTTGGAGCTCTCCGCCTTGACCTGACGTTGGTAGCTTTCGAAGCTGGCAAATGGCACAGGAAGCGACGTACCGCGCTACACTAGTGGATAAGCCAGGCCAGTAGAAGCGACCTGTGATGTGGTCGTACGTTTTCTGGAAACCAAGGTGACCAGCAGTCATGTCGTCGTGATAGGCCTTAAGAACATGAGCGGACAGAGAGCGAGGCAGAACAGGCACCCAGCGTTGACCGTCAGGGTGATAGATGTGGCGCTACAGGGCGCAGTGGTCGAGCTTGAATTGCGTCAGCTGTCGATGAAGGCGGGCATTGGCTGGGCGCGAAGTTCCATGAATGCGATCTATGGTACGTCGACAGCAGGAATCAGCGAGTTGGTGAGATATGAGCGATCCATGGTAATCAGCAGAAATATGGTCAGTAGCGGTTAAGGACAACACATGCGGGGAAGGACGGTCCGAAAGCTTGTCGCTGAAGGTAGGAGCGGAACCATGGCATGGCGTCTTGGGAAGCGGACAGCGAGAAAGCGCATCTGCACCCTGATGCTTTTTACCACACTTGTAGATAGTGAAGTCGTATTCTTGAAGACCGATAATCCAGCGACCAAGGCGTCCAGACAATTCCTTGAGCGTGGAAAGAGAGAGAGAATAAACATCTTTATTATGTAAATGCAGCTTTGGAGAGGCGTCCTCATTCCGGAATGCCTTGAGCTCGGGCCGCGTCCTGGGCCCTCGCAATCAGCCGTTGCTGATCTGTGAGGTCGGAGCTGGCTAAGGCTCTCTCCCAAAGTTCGTTTGTGTGGTAAGGGTTCGGAGGATTGAGTGGTGCCTCTCTGCAACCCCCTACTATGTGCCTGAGGGACCCGGGCTCTGCGCAAAAGCAGCATTGCGGAGACAATTGTGTAGGGGCTATGAGGTGGTTTATGGTTGGTTTGGGGAATGTATTAACCTGTAGAGCTCGGAGGAATCGCTCCTGCTCTCTAGGTAGTGACTTGTGTGTGTGTGAGCGTGGAAAGCCAACATAAGGCGTGGTGGTCCATAACGTTGGTGTAGTTCCAGATGAGTCCCCACAAGCGATGAAGACGAAGAAACCGATGAGATGACGAACATGTGCAGCCAACGAAGAAGTGACTAAGAAATGACCACAATGGAAATATTCAACATTTGCTCGTATACCACACCCCTTAAATATTTCAACGTTTCACGCTCTACGTAAATTATTGAATCATGCGCCGTAAAAGCTGTCATAAGTGAAATGACGAAAGCATGTGTAGGATCAAGGCAATAAAAGTGTGAAAATGGAGAACGGGCAAAAGCCCTCGAGTAAAATAGAGCAGACTTCGTCATAGGTGCCGGCGGAAGGCCTTGATCAGCAAGGCAAGCGGTTTTCACTGGCACTCATTGACTTTGTAGACTTGCGAGTGTGTTCTCGTATCAAAGAAAGTGCAAAGAATCTCTGTCCGGACGGTTTTACTGAGATTTGCAAAAAGGCTTTCTGGACATTCGCAGCTAGCCAAATCGTAAACGTGCATGAAAGATAAGATTTTCAAAAGTCATTGTTAAGGTTTGGGTCTTTTTTCACGATGATCGTTCAACGAAGCCGCTCCAGAAGCAAGTGATGAGGCGTCAACAGCCACTCGTTGCTTTGTCGCTGTCGAGGACCTTCGCATAATCTAGCGAGGCGGCATGTAGTACGTATTAACGTTGGTTGTGTGCAACGGCGGCAAGAACAATCCAGGATTATGAATGAAAATGATTTAGGCACTGCTTAACCACCGCGTTATACTTACGTAGATGATCCTCGTTTTTTTTTTCGATAACGGCGCTAGGGACACTGTCATATTTTATTGCGACCGACTGGATATCCTCCAGTGCAACATCAAGTGTTTTCAATGCGAGGCACACCTCGTAGCGATGGCTGTGGATCTCTAAGATGCGGTTGAAGCTTTTCAAAACCAGATAACCGTCTGACGTATTAGATCTGCCTGTAATAACGATAGTGCCAAGTTGCCAGAACTATTCCTATACTAGTGATAGGTCGTCTGACATGCAGCGGGAAGAATTAAATCCGGTTTTACGTGCAAGGAGGACGAGGAGGAGATACAGAGAGAAGGCAGGGATGTTAACGAGAAATGCGTCTGGTTGGCTACCCTACTCTGGGGGACGGGAAAGAGGGAATACAAAGATGAGATAGAGGGAGGAGGGCGGGGACAGGAAGGACACGGTGAGCTCGCGTACGCACGCGGAGGGCCTGAGAAAGTCCCAGGCGATCACATGCCAAAATAACGATTTGACTATGAGACAAGCCGTAGTGGGGGAATGCGAATCAATTTTGACCACAAGGGGATCTTTACTGTTGCCCCCAATGTAAGGAACACGGGCGTTTTTGCATTTCGCACCCATCGAAATGCGGCCCCCATCTACTTGAGATACAGTGTATGTGCCACTCGGTGTGAGCTGTTCTTCAATGAACGTTTTTGATGCCAACTCGGGTCACTGGATATGTGCCAGCAGTTGTGGGCCGCTCCTAAATGAACGTCTTTGACTCAAACCTGAGTAACTATGTATGTGTCAGCGGGAATGTGGCGCTCTAAAATTACGAAAATATTCTTTGAACTTATCCCTAGCTGGACGGAATCGGATCTACGTCAGAAGAGTGCTGCCTGAGAAGCCCGCGCGCGGGCTTTTCGGCAGCGTCACTTTATTGCGCAGCTTCTCCAAAATTGAGAGGGAGAAGCCGGGTTTCCACATGACGCGTTTAGCAGCGTTCGCGTTCACCCGTGCGCCACGGATTTCGGAGGACACGTGGCTGCATCATTTGCGGCGGCACCGCTACATATCACCATCTGTTCTTACTCAATTGCGAAAGAAGAGTGACATAGCAATACAAATCTAGAAAGCGTCTTTTTTAGAAAGTTATTTTCTTGTGGAAACTTTCCTAACAGTGAATTCGCTAACCTATGCCCGCTAACGTATGCCCGTTGTCAAAAAAAGTCACGGGTTGCTCAAGAGAGCATTTTGTCGATAAACAGAACAAAAGATCGCTGAATCTAGCGACCAGGTCAATAATATTGGAACACTGTTCCTGTGGACATGTCAGTCTACAAATGTAGACCGATCCCGAAGGTTGTGCAGCCTAAAAATTTCGCCTGAACCCGAATATAGTGCAGTTAGAAAATGCTGCCCGTTTAGTAGGTATGTGTAGTCAAAGTGCGCGGGCCAATCCCAAGGATAGTGCAGTCAAAATATTTATACAGCCGAACGTTCGTTTATTTCCTTTACGCGAGGGGTGACGAGATTGTATTGAACGCCGTGCTCCGTAAGTCTGTTCTATTCTGGTTGAATCGCCTTCTTAATTTTCTGCAGAAGACGCGTGTTACGCTTTCTAAAACGGCATCTGCATTGCCCTGCTCAAGTAATACCTCTCTCCGCCCTTCAATAGGCCCAAATAAATTTTATGTGCAACGTCAGCTTTTTTGCAGCCGGAGGTTAAGATCACGACACTGAGAGCTGTACATTAATGACGACGCTTAGGTTTGTGTGAAATAAGAAGATTGGAAGACTTCCTGACAATGCGCCATCGGGATGATTAATTAAGGAAAGATTGGTGATGACAGGTGCATGCGCCGGAAAATGATGACAGATTATGTACCGGGTGTCCCAACTATTATGCACAACAATTTAAAAATATGCAAATGCCACGCGACAGCTACAGAACCAAGGTAATGTTGTTTGCCGTCGCTTGGAGGTACTCAGATTATTTTAACACGAAAGTATTTTATGCCCGGGTCCGCGATGAACTTCCGTTACGGATGTAACGTACGTGACGTTAGGCGCCAACGAGCAAAATATGTTTTGTTGCCAGGGATGACGCCGCCATCTAGGAGCGGTGAAGCAAATTACTGCATCGTGACTCTAACAAGCGCCGACGGGGAGCGCTTCGGTTGTCACAGCGTAGCGGAGGCTCCAACACGGTATAGCCTGGTGTTGGCACTTTCCGCATATGGTTTGTCTTTCGCCTCGGATATGCCTGTGGCGCCTCGCGGCCTTCGGAGTGCCGCTTCAACACGCAGCGGCAGTACTCGCACGGCGACTACTGCTTCGCTTGCGATGGCATCAACTGAGAAGTCTGGTGCGCAAAGTGGCGCAAAAGGCAACGGCGTCGACGGATGAATTTCGCATTGGTCCGGCGAGACACGCCAGCGTGAAGCAGAACGCCTTCGCGCGTTCGCGGCGCACGCTGCGAACTCTGCCACTCGCATTCCTGAAGCTGAGAGCGTCGCAACCAAATTGACTGCTCATGACACTACCGAGTTGGACCAAAATGCTCGTACCGTCGCCTAAGCGACTCGGCAGCTGGACGCCGCGCGCCAAGCAAACCTGCGTCACGGTTGCCGGCCCGCAAATCGTGCGCCTTTCACTGCGGCGGACCGTGAGTTCACGAAGTAAACATGCAACAGCTTATGTGAAGACACGATTCACTTTCGTGTTCTACCGGTTCCTATGAAAAAGGGAGCGACCATATTTTTTGCATTCTGTCTAATTACCTAATTAGTCTTAATAAGTAATCAACTTCTCAACTATTAAATTGAGAAGAAAAGTGTCAATTAAAAATGCCAGAGCAACATGAATTATAATAGTTGAGAAGTGTAACAATTAAGACTAATTATCTAATAAGGCGGAATCTAAAAATATCGTCTGAGTATCTCTAAGCGACGCAAATGACGTTACCTTGGTTCTGTCCAGCTACGTAGCATTTGCATATTTGAAAATCTTGGTGCATGATAGTTGAGACACCCTAGTATAATACTACACCCTAGGTAGTGTAATAATTATATAATAATTTGTAAATATTTATTATTTATTGCTCTACCCAATACAAAAAATGGGCCAGTTACAATAATATTATTACAATATACCTAATCCATTGTTGTTGATAATATTAACACTAATATTATTATTATTATGATCTAGTACATCAGCCACCATGGCACAGTGCAGAACCATGCATGAAAACCCAGCACGGCGACAACATTGTTACGTTGTCTTCCAAAATATATTGTTTTCTAGAAAATAACCTGTTAGAATAAACTTTGACGAACGAAGATGCCACAAAATTATATTTGAGAGACCATCAAAAGTGTACTAGCATAGAGAAAGGGAACAGGTACACGGAAACACTGCAGAAGGCGCCTGGACTATACCCGCACTGTGACAGACGACAGGTGCGAGTATTTTCTCTGACATCACGCGAGCGGCACTTGCAGCGTACCTGTAGGCCGTCCTTGGGGCTAATATATGGTCAAACATGGAGTAATAATTTGCCTAGAATGCCACTTTAGCATTTATGAAACAATATCCCACCCATTGCCTCAATAGTGGCGGTGTCCTGAAATCATAATATTGCGTCGTGCTTACAAGCACGTCTCATATACACCGATAAAGATATCATTTCGTTCCGTTATTTAGAGCTACGGCTTCCCACATAAAAGAATTATACCAGAAGCGAGCTCCACGTAGACATTATTGATCATATGTAAGAGCATTATAATTTAAGAACTTAAGTTGCAGTTGTTAGTTTTTTTACTGAATTTAATTCAGACTTGTGGTGAGAAAAATGTACTACCTTTCTGATATTGTAGCTCATTGATGGCAGTTTCAAGCTACATCCCAACGTGGCTAAATGAGCGCTGAGTAGAATGACGGTAACCAGCTTCTGTCCTTCCATGTCTTTGCCGCAAAGACAGCCTGCAAGAAAATACTATACGTAGGGACACGAAAGCTTTCACATCACACCTTTGTATGCAGCAGATGGTGGGCACAACAATAATGCGCTGTAGACATTGTTTTCCTTATTATCCGTCGAGCGATTCCTATGAAATTCGACTGCGTGCTTTTTCGCTCTTTGAATCCGAGGTGAAAAAAATGTGGTAGTTTCAGTCGAGAGGCGAAGCATCGATTGCGATGGCGAATAATGGACAGCTATACGAAGTAAGAATAGTAGTTTTATCGGCCATATAGATTTGTAATCATAGGCATACTGACTATGTTGTTACGGGGAGAAGATATATATATATATATATATATATATATACAATCTTGTTACAATCTTGTAACTGTATATATATATATACAGTTACAAGATTGTGGCTCAGTGGCCAGGGTAACACCATCTACAGATCGTCGAGACACTTCATCACCTCCCAACGTCATTTTGTCCACAGCGGCTTTGTCCAACTTGAACATATGTCACTGGATCATGGCGAGAACTCGCCGTCTAAACGCTAGAGTGAGGAAGCGCGGCAGCAAGAGCGAGCGAATTGACCTTCGTGGTGCTACTTGCATCTACGGGAACTAAGCCGCGAAAACACAGCGCGCGGCGGATTCTCTTCTCGTCGCAGGTGGCTTTCAAGGTACAGCGGCCCGGGCAGGTGCGCGCGGCCGCCCGGGCTGCCCAGAGCTGAACGCGCTCCCCAGCCTCCCCGGTGCCGTGCGCGCGACGGATGACGGCGCGCTTCGTCCCCGCTTCTGTACCTTGCGTGCCCGTGATTCAGCCGCGATCGCCGGCTCACCCTTGCACGCTTTCCCTCGCACATACAGCGTAGGGTGCGCGGCGACGATTTTGTCACGCTTGGATTTCATACGGAACTTTACGGCGACGGCGATGGCAGGAATGCGCCTGGAGTGTCCATAAATTGCTATCGCAATTACAGGAGAAAAGATATACTTCGGTTAATGTATCTAAGTATATGCGCTTTACTACTTCTATGAAATGTTCTCCACAATCCAGACCAAATCAATCAAATACCAAAGCCAATTTTGAATGCCACTAGCAATAATGCCACGAGCATTCTTTCAGAACTCCACCCGCTTTGCGGTATTTCTGTCTGTATGTCTCTTTATCCATGCTTAACCTCTATCCCGCCAACTTGGGTCACGGGCTAGTTCATGTTCCAGTGAGTAAATCAGCCTGCGGTGTTGAGGAAACCGTCTTCAAAACGAACCATCACACAAAATAGGGGCATTGAGTATGTGAATCTGGGTATTTGCCATGGTTTAATGAACCTCGTACATGCCGACATGGCTCACTGGCTACGTGCCACTATAAGTCGTGTACAACTTAAGAATGCAGGAGAGGCCCCGCCCAGATGACCGAAGCACGGCAGCGGATTGCCTCCGCCTCAACAGAAGTAGTCCCGCTGACACGACTCGACCCAATTCGAAGCACGGGCTGCCATGTACTCCGTCGGTGTGTCACTGACGGTCCGCCTCATGACGACAGTCTTGAGTGCGTGCCCATTGGTGGAGGCTCGTGTGCATCCGCCTTTGAGGGGCCGATGCCGCTGCCTTCTAAAGTTGTACCTGATATGCAGGAGCCGCACTTGAATGAACCTCTTTGACACCAACTTGCGCCACGGGGATATGTTCCACTGGATATCAGCCACATTTCAGAGGATTGTTTCGAAATGTGTTTTCACTAATGCGCAAAGCAAATTATTCGGCGTCAGCAGTTAGGTGCTTGACGTCTTGGCACGGAAGCATAGTGTCCAGCATCGTCTGTACTTCGCCCCCGTAGACGAGGCGAAATGGTGTGAAGCGCGTTGTTTCTTGTAACGGCGGTATTATACGCGAAGGTCACATAAGGCAGGATAAGGTCCCATGTTTTGTAGCGATAGCTACATTACGACAGGTTTTCGCTTCTTCGTCCGTCGCCGCACTTAGAGCCGTGGCCGCACTGTGACGTCACACCACGGCCCTCGATTCTCCAGCAAATCGGCTCGTCGCGGTCACCGCGCGGCCACCGCTCCTACAGGCGCGCGTCCGCCGTTGCCTAGCTACCGCCGTAAGTGGCGCGCTCGCCGCGCCCTCTGTGTGACGTCACACCACGGGCCTCGATTCTCCGGCATCTCGCCTCGTCGAGCTCGCCGCGCGGCCACCGCTCCTGCCGTTGGTTTTACCCGTTGGTTGACCACAACGTCTCTCCTTTCTTAGTGTAGTGGGAAACCACTAAGTTTAATAACATGTCGAACTACAAGCGAAGCCTAAGCGCAGCCGGGGGTCTGTAGCTATCGCTACTCGACTAGGTTTAACCAGAGCTAAACCACAGCCAATTTTTGCTAGACGTCGATGTACATAGAGATCATGTCTGTGATGATCTTGTTTAATCACTCTGTAAGTCCGTTGGACTACGAATTGTAAGTAGTCATCGTTCAATGCCTGGTGTTGTTTACTTGAAAAGTTTCGTTCATGAGCTGTGCTGTGAACGACATTCCTCTGTCTATGATTACAGTGGATGAGGCACCATGACGCAATACAATGTGACAAATGCAGCTACCTCAAAAGCCGTGGCTCGTGGGAGCGTCTCTGTCTCGGCATAGCGAGTTAAATAGGCAGTGACGACAATCACAGGCTCGTTGCCGTCGGTTGACAGAGGAAAAGGCCCAAGAATGTCCAAGCCGACTTGGTCAAATAGCTTATGGGGTGGTTGGATGGGTTGCAATAATCCGGTGGGCTTCAGGAGAGGTGACTTTCGCCACTGGCATTCACGGAAGCCCCTACCCTACTGTTTGACGCTTGCTGAAGGACTGGGCCAGTAATACATATCGCGCACTCAGGCAAGCGCTCGTGACGAGCCGAGGTGGCCAAATGTGGGATCGTTAAGGTAATAGAAAAGAATATCATCCCGCAAGTCTAAGGAACTACCAAGTGGTAGGCTCGGTCATTCGGGCGGGCGTTCTTCTTGTACAGCACGTTGTCTCGTAGACAGAAGGACGCCAATACGCGACATAAATGGCGTGGTGTAGTTGTTGGACGGCCCTCCAAGTGGTTGATGAGAGGTCGAATTTCAGCGTCTTCACGCTCCCACCTGGCCAAGTCCGATGTAGTAAGGGCGCCGAGGAAGCCGTCATCGTCCTCTGACCGTCGACTGACAGATTCGGCGGGTGCACGCTACTGCTTGTCGGCGTCTTCGTGCTTGCGGCCAGACTTGGAAACTATAGTTACGTCAAATTAGTGTAGCCACAAGCTCCACCGTGCCAGCCATCCTGAAGGATCGCGTATGTTCGCCAAGCAACATAGAGCATGATGGTCTGTCACCACTTTGATGAGACGGCCGTAGAGTTAAGGGCGAAACTTCGTGATCGCCCAGACGACCGCGAGACACTCTTTTTCTTTAGTAGAGTAGTTCGCCTCGGCACGGGACAGCGAGCGGCTAGCATAAGCTATTACTTTCTCAATGCTGTCTTGATATTGGCCGAGTACTGCGCCAAGGCTATTGTTACTGGCGTCAGTATGCACCTCGCTGTCAGCCTCTTCGTCGAAATGTGCCGGGACGGGTGCTGACTGCATGTGTTGTCGTATTTCAGCGAAGGCCGCCTGTTTTCATTCGTCGAGGCAAATGGCGTGTCATCCCTCGTAAGGCAAATCAGGGGTTCCGCTATCTTTGAGAAGTTGTCAATGAAGCGGCGACAATATGCACACAATTCCAGGAAGCGCCGTATAATCTTCTTGTCGGCAGGAGGAGGAACAGCTGCCACAGTGGCAAGCTTGTCGGGATCTGGTCAGACTCCTCTGGCGTTTACGACGTATCCGAGAAAATTGAGCTCCTCATAACCCAAGTGGCACTTTTCTGGTTTATGCTTGGCTAACTTTCTCTACAGAATTATGCCCGCCTCGGTTTATTAGCGGCTATGGTGCTGTGCTGGTAAAGAAGGGGTCGTGGGTTGAAATCCCGGACGTGGCGGCTGCATTTCGATGGATGCGAAATGGAAAAACGACCGTGTGCCGTGCACTGGGGGATCAATAAAGATGCCCTTGTGGCCAAAATTAATCCGGAGTCCTCCACTACGGCGTGCCTCATAATCACACCATGGTTTTTGAAACCGCAGAATTCCAAAGTAACGCGCTTGGGTATTACGGTTGCAAACATATCGGCAACATTAGTATTACAGGTATTCGTATATGCATGAAACATTACATGCAGTTTTAGAAGGCGACCCTCCTAAGCTTGCCGAAAAGAAATGCGCTGATGTCCTAAGTGCATATAGGAGAACAGCAAACAAGTACCTACAAATTACCACATTTAATAAAATAATAGGCCGAAAGTTTCAGTCGGATGAACTATTTATGATTCTGTCCTAGTTATAATGAGCTGCGCTTTATTCAAACATAGAAGGTTTCAGCTTTGTAGCAACTGCATTTGTCGCTGCTGCTTCACTTAGATATTAATGCCAAAAGCATTCTTTGCCTTGGTGTTTGCTCCTAGTCGGGATGCCGTCGTGGTCATTCGATTGCCGTTATTCCAGCTTATATCTCTTACTATCCTAATGACGCTGTCGTCATGCCTTCTACCCCGACCCAGTGGCCCAAGTTGTGTAACAGTAGTAACAGCTTGGGCAACTAGTTATGTATTCGTGGTAGTGATGGCATCCTGGTCGTTGCATCGATGTCATTCCAGTTGGTCATCCGACACTCGTCATGCCATCGTGGGCTTGCCATCTTCGCAATACCGTCGTCTTGCTATGGATGTCACACCGTCATTGTAAAGCCGTCATAGTCATTGTGTCAGCGTCATTCAATTTTTGTAATCCAGCCTTCGTCGTGCCGTCGTCGCCACGCTGTCGTTTTATCATCGTCATCGTTTCGGCACCGTGAGCCTAATGTCACCATGCCATGGTCGTCATACCGCCTTCATCGTTCTATCGACGTCAGTCTTTCTTCGTCACGGTATTCTAATCCTACTCTCATTTCATCGTGATTATGCGGTACTTGTCATGCCGTCATCGTTATTCCAGCTTATTCATCCGCCTCTGTCCACGCCGTCGTCGTCACGACATCGCCGTCATACAGGTTTCGTGATTCAGTCATCATGCACTAATCGCCATCTCATTGTTCGCATGCCGTTGTCACGCCATCGACGCCACTGTATTTTCGTTATACAATCATCATCATGCATTCGTTGTCATGACATCGCGGGCCTCCCATCGCGGGCATTCCATCTTTATCATTGTAACTTCAACATCCGCCTCTCGCCATGCCATTGCCGTCATAACACTTCTTCGATCCATCGATGGCATTCCTTGTTCGTCATTGTATCGTATAATGCTGTCGTTATTCAAATGTGACTATGCAGCCGTTGACAAGCATTTGTCGTCATTGCGTTGTCATCGGACAGACGCTTTCACATCCGTTGTCATAGCGTCATCATCATGCCTTCATCATCATCATCATCATTTCTTTTCAGTGGTGACGGCAGTCATCCCGCAGAAAGGCACACGTACGCACACTTGCGTGGAAGATTACCGCCACCTCGGGGAGCCGGATGAAACTAGACACGCGTGACTGAACCGCCACGCCAGTAGAATGGAAGGAAACTAGGCACGCAAGTGCTTGGAACGATGGCAAAGAGAGGCCGGTGCGATCGTATACATGGCCGACGCAGGTCGCATGGCGGCGAATCTTTGAAAAATCCTTACTAGTGAGAGTCTAGTGATCTTGAAAATTGCGCCTACTGATCTACTGAAAATGCATATCCAAGTGATGAGACATAAGATTTTGCATAGAAGGAAGCGGTCTTGCATGAAATTGGGGTACTGAGTTTTTGCACGCGTAGATTTGTTGATGGACACGAGAAATGCATTCAACCCTAGCCATAAACAGCTTCGCTGTAGAAAGGACAATGCATATCAGCCACCTTCAATGCCTGCCATGTGCAACCATCGCACATTGCTGATAACTTCGAAAGTTACCTGTCGGCCTCATTAAGAAGGTTATATTTGTTCATAAAACAAATGATCATTGAATAAAAAGTAAGCAAACAGAAGCTTTTAATAACAATGAAAAACAATTGTAATAAACATATAATTAAAAATTACATATATGCGTTCACAAACACACTGCGTCTTTGATTATGTCTCCAATGCTTAACAACATGCACACAACTATGGCACTGCTATAAGGCAGCCATTGTAGTTTTTGTATTGTACTGAACTAGCGTAGCCATGCTTAGCTCTAAGGCGTCACGTGCACCAGATATTACAGATATGTACTCATTAACTGCACAATAATGGGAAGGTAACAATTTCATTGCCGTTGCCACAGGTTACGCCACGTGGAACGCCATCATGCGGGCTATCCCGACCAGCTCTGCCACCGCCGTACGCCCCCCCCCCCCCCCCAACCCCACAAAAACACGTACACGGGATCCGACTCAAATCTAAATTTTATCGAAGCCTGGGCACGCATCCTTGAACCGAGAGGTAAAGTTGATGCTTCTCCGTACAATCATAACAGTCCTGAAATACATTTCCCAATCTCTGGTGATAGTCGCGAGAAGGCTTAACTTATTCTCATTTTCCGTGCTCCTAAAATTTCTCATGTCGGGTATACTTCTGCATCACGGTGCGCCTCGTGAGCTCATCATCTATCGCGGGCCGTTGCTTTCCTCCGTAAGTAGTGGACTAACTTTTGCGGCCCGTGCTCTGCTGGCTACAAATTCACAACAGCATATCATCCACAATACAATGAACTTACGGAACGTCTGAGCCGTACACTCAAAGTCATGCTTTTCATGTATGTGTCTGATGATCATCGAGACTGGGAGACCGCATTACGTCTCGTTACATTTACATATAACTCTTCACGACTTGACACTGCCGGTTACTCTCCTTATTACGTTTTCTTCCGACGTTACCCCCTTCTCCCCCTCGACACATCGCTCCCATGTTTTCCAGTACCATATGTACACATGACGTCAATTGCCAACGCTCTGGCATCACTGGAACGATGGCCCGTAATCGTCTGTCCACGTCCCAGGTTGATCAAAAGACCAGTTACGACCGCCGCTACAGCGATGTACACTTCATGCCTGGATCTCTCGTCTTGCTCTAGACACATTTTCGTCGTGTTGGACTCGTCGAGAAACTGCTCGCATGCTATTAAGGTCAACACCGCATCTTGCGTTATGTCACTGACGCGACATACAAGGGCTTCAATCACCGACGCCACATACAGTACATTTTCTGGCCTCTACATCGTCAGCTGCAGCATCGTCGGTTTAAATGGGGGGGGCGAGAATGGGATTTCTTGTAAAGGGGGCGAGAAAGAAGATCACGCAAGATGACGGTTTTGAGAAGTCGAGGAGGAAGATGAGAGAATAAACAGTAAATAGCGACCTATGCTTGGGGTCGTTACGAAGTTGGTGCAGTCCACTTCACGATCCTTTGTTAATTGCCTGATGGACCACTTCGATTTCACAAGGACAATGTCTGTCAGCGTCATGGCCCCCGATATGGCTATTGTCAAGCTGGTGAGCGGTGCATACTGCGTCTATGGTGGAAAGTCGGCTTGTTACCGTGAACTTTGACTGTTTTCCCTGAAACGTGCATACATGCTTTCAGTGGCCTAGCGGCGATGAGTACTCTCAAGATAAATAGCAGAGACCACGAACATGAAGTGGCCATCGCGCATATCAATGGGGACCATCGCGACGCGAAAGCGCAGGGAAATCGGCTCACGAAGGCAGCAGGAGTTTCCAGAACAAAATATATTTTGCAAGATGGGATTCATTTGCAAGAAAAAATCCGCCAACGGCAACAGCAGCTGTTGGAAGTCATGATGCAAACGGCCCTCCAACGGTCTCTAAGGACACGAACCGAATTTATTAAACTGGATATCTTCGACGGGTCATTGCCACACAGTGCTCAGGCGTGACTTGATTTCTATGAATATGCCTGCGACCGTAATTGTTAGGCAGGGTGATGTTGACAAGGTTATGGACATGCGGTTGTACCTCGGAGGTGTGGTGAGGACTTGGTATGAGATTCGAGTGACAGAGAAGGCAGGACATCCTTGGGCGGACTGGAGAAAAAAAGCTTTTTGGCCACATTTTCTGTAAATAGGCTCGAAAGTTGGAACAGGGCAATAGCTTGCAAGTATGTTTCCGGCCCTGTTCATAACTATTTGTTTGAAAAGTGGAGGCTATTGCATGCAAAAGATTCCGCACTGTCAGAGTAATTGATCGTGCCTCTCATCACACTACGACTTCCTAAGCGGATGCAGCATCAAGTTCAACTTGGGTCACCACAAACACTAGAAGACCTACTGCCAATCATGAAGCAATCATTTGTTCAGGAGTGACAACATGCGCCGACAGATGATAATACCAAAGAAATATCTCTAGTACCGAGGTTCCGAGGTGAGAGTGCTTGGAAGGCAGGCGGCAAACCTGGTTCGTTTGTGGAAGACTTTTCTAAACAGAAGAAAAAGAAAATGCTTGAAAAGTGCATGATGACCTTTCACCATCCTGACAGGCAGCAATTTACCTCACTGATCGTGCCAAGCTGATATTTGTTCCCGCACAAGCAAATGGAAAAGGATGTGAAAGCATTTGTGGACAGTGGAGCGTCAACCATTGTGGTTAACAAGAACGACATCCCAGAGATAACTATAGCCAAACATTGTCCTGCCATCGTCTACGGGTACGATGGAAACAAACAAGTGCACAATTAATGGGCGGATGTGCTCATTACATGTCAGGACAAGAGTATCTCCGTAAAGGCCCTAGTTCTTAGCGGTGTGAAGTACCAAATGCTTTTGTCCCGTTCCATAATGCAAGAGCTCCGTTTAAACCTCTACTTGGATGGCAAGTCACAACGCAAAACGATCGCCGGTTGCCCTCCTTCACAGTCCTGGAGGAAAACCCTCGTAAGCCCACTGCAGCAGAAGACATCACTCAGATGTACCCAGAGCTATATTGTGTCTGAGGCTATCGAAGAGCGACGTCAAAGTTTGAAGTCCCATTCGAGCTACGAGATATGGCAGCAGTGAAGCGTAAGGCCTACAACATGTCGAGAGACAAGAACCTTTGGCTGAAAGAAGAGCTGCAGAAAATGCTTGACGCTGGTGCAATACGCCCCTGTACATCTTCTTTTGCTTCTCCGATCACAATTGCGTCTAAAGAGGATGGAACGTTTCGTCTATCCACCGACTACAAGCATATCAACAAACAAATATAGACGAAATAATTATTGGGCCGGGAGGCTGCAAAGTTTTTTCTCGTCTTGACCTTTGCAAAGGCTTCTGCAAAGTGCATCTGCGAGAAGAAACGAAGAAGTTCTCAGCATTGATCATGCCGTTTGACGTTTACGAATACAATAGACTCCCATTTGGCTGGAAATATTCTCCAGCCTGGTTTCAGAAGAGGGTGAACGGTGTTTTGAAGCCACACTTGGGACTCTTCTGCAAAGTTTACATTGATGACATCTTCGTGTACTCACGGTCAGAAGAGGAACATTCCGAAAACTTGGCGAACGTTTTGCAAGCACTAAGTGAGCCGATCTCAATATAAATGAAAAGAAAAGCGAGATCTTTAAGTAAAAGGTGGTTTTCCTTCGAAGAGTGTTCGACGGAGCTGTCAAGAGCACTAAACAGGAGTCCCTCCAAAGCATCACGAAGCTTAGAAAGCCTCACGATATTCACCCCCTCAGGGTCATCCTGGGACTCGCAGGTCACTTTGGGAGCTTCATTAAAGATTTCGCCAAGATAACCAAGTGCTTGTAGGAGCTCACAAAGAATATGTACCTTTCGCCTGGACCTAAGAATGCGGAAAGACTTACCAAGAGCTGGTACAACGTAAGTCCTCGGACCCTGTTCTTACCCTGCCGGACTATAATTTATCTTTTGAGCTGAATACGGATGCATCAAATTATGGTACAGGGGTGGTCCTGTACCAAATAGATTCGAAATGACCCACGCAGTAGCTGAGGGTTATAGGATACTGATATACATGTAACCTTACTCAGCGGAATTAATCAACTGAGAAGGAGCCACTAGCCGTTTAATGGCTTTGCGTTACTTCAGTTCACACAACGTGTGGAAGGAAGTTCAAGTTCTACGCTGATCACCAAGCACTGACCCATCTTTCAACTATGTCAGAGCCCAGAGGGAAGCTGGCTCATCTGATCAATGAACTACAGCAATACGACTTCGAGACCTGTCACAGTTCAGGCTGCCATCTTACAGATACAAACGCCGCGTCTTGATTGGCAGTTAAGAATCCTATGTGAAGTGGTCAACTTGACAAAGTTTTCGGAAGGGTATGAACACCTGCACTTCGAGGATCAAAGCTTCGCTGCACAAGATACGCTGATACAAAAAGTACTTCACTTACATCGTGACAGCCTTGAATCTGGCGGCCATGATGGCTTCTGGCGGACGTATAATAAACTTTTTCAGAAGTTCACATGGGCAAATATGAAAAAAGACATCGAAGACTAGGTCAAGTCGTGCCAGTTGTGTCCAGTTAACAAGGCAAAGTACCGGCCACGACCCGACGAACTAGTCTTGCCATATCATTCCGAGAAACTCTTTGAAGTTGTGTAGGTAGACTTTGGTGAACTGAAGAAGAGTCCTGGAATTCACAAGACCCAATCTTTTCTGGTTGCAGTAAATCAGTGCACCAGAATGGAAGCAGCGCAACCTGGAGGAGAAGACGCTAAAAGTGTTATGGCCCTACTTGATCGAGCAATGTTTTCACAGCTTAAAGTTGTGATATCCGACAATGGACCCGCATTCCTAAGCAAGAAGCACCAGCAGTGGGCAGAGAGCCGTGACGTTACGCTACGACGTTCTGCTCCATATCACCCGCAGGCAATTGGAATATCCGAGAGAGTGATTCGAGACCTTAATAAGTTCATCTCCTAAGTACCCAACGTTTAAAGGAGGGTGGAAGTGCTGTCTAGAAGCGGTTGTGGCTCACCACAACAGGACGCACACTACTAGTCTTGGTTGTAGCCCTCAATTTGCTGCGTATGGCAAAGTACCGACGCTGCCAGCTGACAAAGAACTTGGAATTGAAGACAAAAAGTGCCTGTTTGAGTGCCGTAAGAGCAACGAGGAGCAAACCAGACATCGAAAAGCGATGAAATTGAAGTTTTACAAGCGGCACCAACTTTGTAACGACACCAAGCATAGTTAATCATACGATCGCCATTACTGTTTATTCTCTCTTCCTCCTCAAGTTCTAAAAACCGTCATCTTCTTTCTCGTCCACCTTGCATTTCTTTTTAAAGTTTTTCTTAAAACAAGATTTTGCTCAACCTCATCTTATGAAAACCTTGATAACGTTTTGTTGAATAAATACTTTGATATATTTTGCACACGCATTCCCCATAGAGATATGTGCAACGAACACGAATAAAAGTAATTCAAGCAATAATTTTGCATTTACTGCTCATTTTGCAAATAAATTTCGTCCAAATTCGCAATTTTTCTCACTTTGCTTAGTTTTTTGAACATTACTTTCCTAATATTTATCACACTGCGTTTATCCTAGTTCATTGCATACGTCCTACACTTAGCTGCCTAAAAGCCAGAGCTCTATTCAATTGAGAAATTCATTAGTTACTTATCACTGCTGGCACGACTAGCACTTTTAATACTTTTACCACATTTTATGACAAAAATTGCCTGCCAACAAATAAAATGAAGCATTTTCTGCAGTTTAAATAATTGATTAAGTCCAATAAGACATGCTTATAAAAAAGGTTCTTTATATCCGGGCTTACAGTGTAAATATTTTTTTCGTCCTACCACCTTAAGCTCCGTGCCACAAGATAACGCCGCCATCTTCGCACTCACCGTTATATCCATGGTAATCCAACATTCTGTGAAAGGTAATTTCGTATACAGACAAGCTAGTACTATGTATCGAACAGTTCGTTTGCGGTGACGTCGCAGAGCGTTCCTCGGGCAGGCAGCTTTCCTACATATGTAACATTGCAAGCGTCACGATGGCAGTCATGCCGTAACGTAGCATTCGCTTAATAGACAGCCTTCGTCAATCTATGCGATATTCCATAACTATAAAGAACCACAACCACTTCTTTGTCGCTTCTTAGCTTCGCTGAGAAGGACTTTGACATGACAACATCGTGAATTTCAATCTGCGGGCACACGCATTTAGGGTGGTGTGAGGCGAGCACAGCGAAGAGCCTTTTCAAATTATTACACCGAGATTTAAACAGTTATCCTCTGAACAAATTTCAAATATTCCGAGCACCATAGCAACGAAGGCTTGTAACTACTCGGCTCAAAGACCCAGTAAACATACTGCTCAGAGACGTTTATTCAGATGCAAACAAAACCTAAGTGAATTATCCTCTGGAACCTGATCTGTCAGGTTTAGTGGTTTTGAGACCAATCCTAAAAACATGGAGGACGGACTTCGTCGCGTCGCAAGAATTGTCGATGTCGAGAATAGCCAGGAAGTCAACAACAAAGTGAAACGTCTTGATAACATACTGGCCTTGTATCTGTTCAAACATTTTACTTTCATGGTGTGCAAACAGCATGACATTTAGTACGGGAACTATGCATGATCCTTTGTATACGCCCTGTTTCCGAATTACTAAGATGTCCTTCTATGACATGAACGTAGAATTCAGCTACACTGATAGCAACGCAAGGAAGCCACCTATTTTATGGCTGTTTTGTTTTGGAGCTACCAGTTCATCAGATACAACGTAAAATAAAGATTTTTTGTACTTATTGAGCATGCGTTCAAGCTTTTTTTTTACGTTTTCAGGTTTGGAATTAGGCGTTCAGCATTTTAAAGAAGCAAGAGATAATGTATTTCCAGAAGCTTCTATTCAGACTGGAAAAACACAGGCGCGGACGTTTCTTGCCAGGTGCAACCTTAAAAGTGAATGGCCTAGAATAACATGTATAATTAATGTGTTTTCGTTGCAAACAATGTATGTCTGTTGAACTTGCTATACAGGTCCATCTTTTTTTTCACCAACTTGCTGAGCGGATAGTTCAGCGGATAGTTTCTTATTCTTTATCCTCGATTTAGTTAGGCAGACATCCGAGACACAAAGAAATCTCTAAATGCCGCCTTCGCACTTTTTTTTCTGAGAAGAATTCTATAGCAATTCCGGAGTAAGCTCTTTCCTTATTCTTCTTATTTCTGGGGTTTTACGTGCCAAAACACGTTCTGATTATGAGGCACACCGTAGTCGAGGGCTCCTGATTAATTTTGTCCCCCTGGGGTTCTTTAACGTGCACTACAACGCAAGCACACGATCGTTTTTGCATTTCGCCTCCATCGAAATGCGGCTGCCGCGGCCGGGATTCGATCCCGCGACCTCATGCTCAGCAGCGCAACGCCTTAGCTAACTGAGCCACCGCGGCTGGTTAGCTCTTTTCTTGTCTAATTGCTCAAGGAATATTATTTTCAACTGTATAAGTACTCATACGTTTCCAAGACAGGATACGGGTAGGAGCCGGCTCTACAGCTCGACAAAATATCGACATTTTCTGAAACACTAAAATAACTGTCCTTCTCCGCGGCTGAAGACGCTCCCCCTAAGAACTCTAAACAGTTATGGCACACTGTAAGGCTGGACAGCACATTTGGGATAGAAGAGGATTTGACTGATGAATTACGGGATGAAGACGTTTTCAGCAGAATCGATGTGGCTGGTAGCGCCAGACATATTCATGGACTATATATGTAGAAGATGCCAAATGTTGCAGTTCTAGAATAATTCAGTGGCCTGGAACGTCCTATTGCAGTAGTCACATCACCTCTAACATTTCTTGAAGACCATATCTTTCTTGGCGACTTACCGACACGTTTACGTACCGCGTACGTCTGTTTCTAGCGTTAGTTTCTAGCCTTCTATTTGGGCCTATCCCGAACTCCAAAAACATGGCAAAACTCATGATGATGGCTGATAATGCTGATGAACCATATTATTGACAGCCGCGCTGGTGGTGAATATAATGATGACTGCTAACAAGTTGTAAGGCCATTCAACCTCATGTGGACGTCGAAAAACGTTTCGACATAAATTATGCGGTTTATACACCTACTTATCATCCCAGCTCGTATTTTTGTTCTTGCAGCTTGGTTATCGGATGTGTAACGCCTCGCCTATGCAGCGGATATGCATCTCAGTCTCTGAACACATTTGCATTGTCCTTAGCCACATAAATGACTAAATTTGGAATAAATATGTTTCTCCCATTTTACGTTTCATACGGGAACTTGTTTTCTTACACTTCCAGCGCATTACAAATGAAAATATATCTTGCAATTGTAATGCAGTATCATAAAGAAAGAAATATTAAGATCCTATGCTGCTGTGTAAAATTTTATGAGCCAGTTAAACAAAATGCCACATCCTCATAAGCAATGCGACCAAATTTTGTCAATGAACGTGTTGCGCAAAATATTTCGTAGCGATGGCGACGTGGCAGCAACACAATTCACAGCCACGAAATTGGCTTCTAATCCTTGCAGTACCACAAAAGATGCATAGCTAAACATATCATCACAATGTATCCCTTGTGCATAGTACGCTATCGACCTCAGAGGTCACCGCCAAGGGCTGCAGAAATGTCACTGCTTCACCGCCAGGTGACTAAGCATTCCCATGCTCCCGTTACAACTGTTTTCAGATGAGATGATGATCCACTTTAAAAGGGGGTGGTGACTAATAGTCACTTAGCCTGTTTGAGCGAATCATGTATGATATACAGGCTTTTCAGTTTAACATTATGTCTACATTTGACTTCTTCTTTCTGGGGTTTTACGTGCCAAAACCAGTTATGACTATGAGGCACGCCGTAGTGGAGGGCGCCAGATTAATTTTGACCACTACATTTGCTACATTTGCTTAATCTTTGTTATCTTCCTTAAAGCTTCTATAACTACCGTGTATCGTTACCTACGCCAGTAACGGTCCCGGTCCTATTGATCTTTTCTCCACTCTTTCCCACCAGTACTCTAAACATCTCGTGTGCCGACCGGTTAATGCTAGTATCGACTTTATATCCCAGCACTTCTGAAAGGTGTACGTTAGCTGCGGGTCTAACTGGGTGAACACATCGGCATTTCATTAGAATATGCTGAGTTGTCTGCGAATTTCCGCTGCAGCAGGCACCTGCCATATTCTGTTGCGAATATTTCCTCCGCTATGGTTTTGCCCTTAGGCATCCAACACGAGCCCCCAGTACCAAGGTATTGTCGTTTGTGTTAGTGTACACATTTTAGCGGTATCGCCTAGCGCTAGGAGAAACCACTGAGGCCTCATCGATAGCACACCATTTGTCATGGTCCTCTTTGGCCATACCTGGCCCTTGCGCCATAAACACCACACTTCATCAAGCAACTGAGGCTTACGGCTGATACTCGGTAGTAGTCACGCGCACATAACACCGCAGGACACGTTCATTTTTCTTTGAACAGTGAAAAAGCGTGAACACGGCGAGAACCCAAGCAGCGACCGACCAAGCGAGTGACCGGCCCAACCAATCCAAACCCCGAGAAGGTGCGCACAGAAATCTTCGCTTTAATACTTGACAGTGATTGCATTAGCATTATTATCCTCGATCATATGGTATAGTGCTGACAGTAACGTTTAAACGATCGCTGCAAGACGAACGAGTTATTTACCTAAATTCATAGGATTTACGTGCGAAAACCACGATGTAACTATAAGACACGTGGTAGTGGGGGATTCCGCATTAATTTTGACCTCCTGGGGTTCTTTAACGTGCACTCAATGCATGCTACACGGGCGTTTTTGCATTTCGCCCCAATCGAAATGCTGCCGCCCCGGCCGGGATGCAGTCCCACACCCTCGGGCTTTGCAGTTCAGCACCAAATCGACGTGGCCGTGACGCCGGGACACGAATTATGATTCACTGTTCATGCACTACAGTTAATATTGCTTTATCGCAAAAACGTCTTAAATGTTTAGGGTTGATTTACAGGAGAAAAAAATGCGACATTTTTATAAGCAGTTTTTATTGTTTTAGCTACTATGCTCTAATAGACATCGAATGTATATGCACTTCAACTAGGTTTCATTCATATGTGTGTAGAGAAAGTAAGTCGAATAATATTCCTATGAAATTTATGGCCACTCCTCAAGGTATCTTTTGCATATTCTGTTATTTGCATTATCGAGTTTAAAAAAAGTTCGTCAGCAAGCAAATGACAAGAAAAAATGACTACAAGAAAAAGTTACTGAATACAATATAACAACGGTTTGTCGAGAGACTGCAGAAGTGTGGTTATATTTCGAAATATGTAAGCTGTACACCCAAATCTGCTTGGATATACTAGTTATGTAAAACCATAGCTGCACATATGTCAACAAACGTATTAGCCGTGCGTATTAGTCGTCGGCTTCGGATTTTGCTCCGAATTCGGCAGTGGTGTTTGCGTTTTGTTATGAAGTATGTCACTGCACTGCGGTCTGTAAATCACTTGTCCTCGACCATCTCGCCTCTTGAATTTTCTAACACAGTCCTTATTAGGCCCGTCCGCAACAGATGAATTTTTCACTCGCAGATCATAGGCGCGGAATGTACCTAGAAATAAAAATTAGTAGGTCAAATTTAGGCACTTATAAAAATGCTTATGCATTGTGAAATGGTGAACATTTGCGCACCTATACTGGGTGTTTCAGCAAAAACTTGCAAAATTTTAAAGGTTGCCTGTGTCAGATCTCCCAATTCTAGTGCATTAGCTGGTCCACACGAACAGGCGGAAATTGCAAACAAATGAAATTCATGATCGACTACTTGACAAAATAGACTGATTAAGTGATCAAATAATTAACTCCCCCATTTTATTTTGCGCTTCAATGCATCAAAACGATGGTTTGTTAAGCATGTAACTAGAACGCGAACGTATTTCTCCAGAAACATTGGAAAATAACATCTTGAAAGTCGTGTTATTCTGGGAATTCGTTCCACGTGGATCCGCCTTGTGAACTACACGGCTAGACTTTTTAAATTGCGATATGAGCCATAAGGTAAGTATTTAAATACTGAATCAGTGATTTTTTTAATTATTCTGTTATGCATTAAACTTTTTTGTGCAAGTATTGCCCGCATCTTCGAGTAAAGCATCTCAGGAATTATAATTGTGCTATTTGCCACAGGTAACCTTTAAAACATTTTGAAAGTGTTCCCTGAAACACGCGGTATTCAAAATTATAGCGAACTACCTTTCGCACAAAAATATTTCATTCCCCACATCTCTTACTGACGTCGTATATTACAAGAAAAAAAAATGTGCTTTTGCTTTGATAGAAAGGCCTGAAATATAGCGAGTGTCCGCTGTAAAAATTAATATATACTTTTATAGTACGCATTTCGACCCTTATGTTCCATGTTGACCAATCAAAAAGAAGCGTATGGAGAATGGCTATAATCACTGAATGAAAAACATTACTTAACAGAGCAAAATAACACACTTGCCTGGAGTGCGTGCTTTGCTATACTAATCCTTGCTCAGTGATATTTTCTGGCACATACTGATGGTTTTCTCTCTAAATAAATACAATAATAAATTCTCAAACCGTACATTTAGGCGCAAATATTCAAACAAAGGAGTAGTTAAAGCTCAACTTGAAAACTTACCACCAAACAGCCGCGTTACCATAATAACGGCGCAACTAGAGTCAGAACTCATATATAGGATCTCCTCGTGAAAATTGTATGCTCCACCTGAAATAGTTGAGAAGCAGGTGACAACTCAATTAGAAGTGAGACATGCAGCTCCTTCTCACGATATCAGCCTAATTTCATTTTAAAGCAAAAAAAAAGAGGCACTTCAAAACAGTCGCACTGCAGTTTTGTTCTGAGTGGGGCTCAGCGCATCGGGGACACGTGGCAGAGTTTGTGCAAATGCCCATCACATGGTCGATCCTCTGGCAGTTGTGACATTGCAGCGCTTTTGGAACAAACGGTTGCACCGGGTGGCGGAAGTGCCTAACCTTCACATAAGAGGGAAGGCAGTCACCCTTGAATGTTAATTTCACGCATCGTGTCTTACCAAGACGGCCGGCGTGCACGATAGCATTGTTCCCACTTGTTAGATTTACGAGTCCTGGAAGGTCTGCATCGGGGATCTCCATGTCAATGTCCTGACTCCTGTAATGGTGGTACCATCATCTAGGACAATGGATCGAACCCTTTTGTTGCCCGGCTGCGTTATACGCTGCAGAGGGCTCAGTGCCCGCGTGGTCATCGCATCGATGGCTAAGATGTTAACGCGAGAGTGTGAAGGGCCCCATGCAGAAAACCCGGCGTCGATGTCGGCATCGGCGTGGGCGCAGGCGTGCCCGCGTCGTTGGCGGAAATAATCATCACGAACCACCCCGACCGCGTAGGCCCTCCGCGTGGCGCAAAGCGTTAGTGAACAGAAGTGAATTTATTAAAGTAAAGCCTGTAAAAAAATCGTAAAGTACGACTTAACCACCACCTACAGGCGTGATGTTGTCGGATTGCAACCCTCCCCCTCTTGAATATACGATAAAACATAATTCTCTTGCGCCGAAACACAAACACAAACCCCCTTTCCAGCATTTCTACAATTGATACAGCGGTGCGACGCGGTTTCTTCCTGGCCAAAACACCATCCAGATGGCAACCGCCTCCTCGGCAGCCTCCTCAGCAGTTGCACGAGAAAGCTGCAGTTGCGGGGAAGCCTCATAAGCAGCCAGGGATATTTGCGCGCTGTCGCGTTCCACTCTTAAAGCGAATCTTAAGCGTCCTCCAAATTTTTTGTTCGGTGTATTTAGCCTCACGTCCTTGATTTCGTTTGGTACAGTGTTCTCAAGAAGCAAGGACAGTGCTAGCCTGTTGAGGACGCGCATATTGTTAGCCGAGTTCTGTGGAACAAAGAAGACGGCATGAGGTCATCGTTGAGGCGCAGGTTTTACGGTGAAGGAACTTGACACCGAAGATGAATTGACGATCCTTTGCTTACCGTGCGGTGCACGATAACTTCTAAACCGTCTTGCGAGGACTCGTCAGCTGATGCGGAGTACAGCTCAGTGTCCTCGATGTCACTGTACGTATTTCCTCGGTTGCTCGAAGTGATTCCTGCTGATAAACCGAAACTGGACGGGGCCCCATGAAGTTGCACATCCATCACCGCGAGATGTGGGGCAGCAGAACCCACAACAACAGCGAAAAGTCCAGAAAAGCAGACAGACGGTCAGGTTGTATTCCGCTACACAAGCACTTCGTCGTCGTCCAAAAAAGCAAACGCGAATCAGCTAAGTATGGACTGTCTAATATAACATGCCAAGAGGTCAAGTTTGATCGAATCTTGTGATGTAACTTTTTAGGTCGATGCGTTGTTGTCAGTACGTGATTGCAAAGGGAAAGATTTGGTGCTGCCCGTTCTTTTTCCAGACTCTCCTATGACACGCGTACACGCAAACTACCGTCCCTCGGTAAGGCGATCAACAAGGGTGCCTGCCAAAAATTGTGTAGTTCTGCGACAGACGGAAGTGCGAGCTAGAATGAATAAAACATTGAAGTTGACTCAAATCAACTCCGCCTTTACGTAATTAGAAGGATGGGATATGCAGAATGTTCATTGCTTTGCAATTGCGTATGTTTTCAGTCTGTCGTTCCATGTATATATACAGAAATATATGTATATATATGTACTATATCCAGTAATAATGGATATGTGCCACTACACTGATATGAGCGTCTGTCAAAATGTGCGCCTTCAGGGCATTCTGGGCGAAACCCGAGCCGAGCAGACGCACACTCAAGTGGACCCTCGCACTTATAATTGTTTAGGTGTATTTATGACGTAAATACATCATTATGTATGGTGAAGGGAATACTGTTATTTAAGTCCACCGATAGGAGCGATCCATATGTACAGGTTAATATTCTCAATTACGTAGATATCGGGAAAGTACGTATCAGGATATCAGGAAATTACGTAGATATCAGGAATTATGTAGACATCAGTACGTAGATATCAGGAAAGTTGACCCCAGCGGCGAGTTTCAAGCGTTATCGTGTTTGGCGAACGACGCCCCTTAACAGGTAGCCGTTAAAGAAACTGCTCTGTAAAATTCAAGAATACTTCAAATTAATAAAAAGCAATTGGGAAAATCAGTCGGAGCTGGCCAAGTTCAGAGTGAAAGTGCTCTGCCACTGATTTCTTTATTTTATAACCATCACCTATTCACGGCATCTAGTCATCCGTCTGCAGAATGAACGGTTGTATAAGTTTCTGCAAGCAACTTGTCCTAAAGGTCCAGGAACTTCAGTTCCTGAATTTCGCACAACGGCTTAATTGTTTCAATGAGTAATTCTCCTTCTTTCGTCAATTGAAATTTTATTTCCAGTACAATTCTTGCGAGCGCTTCAAGCGTGCGTTACCATAGTTCGTGGTTTTGTAGCACTCGACCTATGCAAACGCTTTAGTGATTCCACACCTGCTCTCCCGCCATCTTCCAGTTCCGAAACCAATTCTCTCGAAACGTAATGCCTATTGGAATGGCGACAGAAGGACGCTGGTTAGAACTGGGCACTCCATGTAGCGACCTCCACAGGATTTACTCTGGAATGTCTTTCCGAATGCTGCAAGGCCTTCAGCGAAGCCCTGCGTCCATTGGTCACACAATCCCCCCCCCCCTCCTGATTAGGTAGTGATTTTAACCCACCCGTATTTGCATGCGCATCAACGCGCACATCCTCGAACTGTGGTTGCTGTGATATAGCAGAAATAACGCGCACGCACGCTAATGTAAAATTAAGTACGCGGGCTAATGGCAGATGTTGGCTGATTTATTGTCCGAAATATGTCCGGATAATCCATAGGCCCTTTGTGGGCCTTTTGCAAGAATAAATCCAATTGCAGGATAGTTATTACAATATTTGCATTCCTGCAGGGGCCATCGAAAAGTCTGTTTGACAGACGATTTCTGCACGCCCTCAGTTCGTCACGTCATCCCCATTGCCCTTCTTTCCGCCCATTTCCTTTACCAAGGTGGAGAGTAGCAGGCTATAGAACTTAACCTCAAGCCCAAAGCTTTATTGTTTCCTAAATAAGGTTTCGTTCTCTTCTTCTACAATTGACCGGAACTCTCAACGTAGCACATTGGTCACTAATTACCAGCGCATTCACGGCGCCGAATTTGTAATGGGACAAGACAAGACAAACTGCAGTTTGTTGTAACGTTCGCGAACTATGCAGCCTACGGCTTCGTTGCATACAAGGAAAACTTTCAAAACCGCGCAATATTCGAACAATTGCATATATTACATGTATAACAAGTTCTACTTCGAAAATACTGGCGTAGCTACAACACATACCTTGAGTGTGCACTAGCATGTGCTTCTTTCGGCGCCGGTTGAATGTTCCCTTCAGGTTGCCCGATGTTCTATAAAAAAACACAAATTTATGTGTTGACGTGGTCTGAATGACAACACAAGCTTACAAATTATATGTATGAACGAAATACGACATAAAGTTTAAGTAAACAGCGTTGCCGCGGTCATTTGCACTGTTCCTGTATTTCCCACGGGATACTAAGTTTTTCCCAGAAGAAACACTATTCCCTACGTATACCTTGAAATAACAACACGATTACAATACCTTCCTTTGCGGTCGTAGGACAGTCGTGTGAAAGATATAGCGCTGGCTGTTATATTCGTCATTACATCCACTTCACACAAAATATCAGTACGCCTGCTTGTAGTATAGGTCCAGATAGGTTCCTTGACATCTAGGAACTGAAATTAAAACACAAAGCGCGCACATCAGTACTGTGTTTACGAGCCCTGTTCGGTGAAAATTTTAAATTGAGTAATAAACGCACCCACAGGCTTGCCATTGAGTGAAGCGTGTTTCCCTGATGCTGTATGCAATAACCGCCCCGTTGTTGGTGCGCCGTGGAAAGAACACGCGTGCTGTTATCATCGCAGCATGGTGTTGTAAGAGATGAAGGGCTTGCCTTTCAACTGAGGCTGTTTGATGAATCTGCTCTTCTATGCGCTAAATTGCACAGTGGCATGCCATTTTTTATATACTTGCTAAGCTTCCTCTCTTCCCCTAAGTAAGTAAACACGCCGTGCATGCCTCTTTGGAAACACCGCCTTATGACGTTTCTTACGGTCTTATGGTTATGCGCCTGCAATCGAGTACCTTTGTTTGGTGTATTTGCCTTACTTTTGAACCTTGGCAAGTATTTTCTCAGATCCCTTGCGTCACGCGCAAGCAAATTCAAGGCTGTCAAGGTAATTTTGATCTCGTGACATTGGTGTCACGGAATTCATCAGGCCTTCTACAAGGCTCATACAAGTAATGCAGTGCTCTTCATCGACACATTTTAAGGCGCTCATAATCAAAGGTCCATCGGTTGACGGGACGATTACAAGACATTATGCTACGCCAATTCATGTTAGCCTTTATCGACATTTTCCTATACCAGCAACATGCCAGAAAAAAATGTTTTCTTGCTGAGATTTGGTATTGAGTGCGAAGTTTCTGGCTGAATGACTTCGCTCAGCACCGAATGACAGGCAACAAATGTCATTTGTTTGTTCAGAGCAGGAACACTAGACGAGGAAGAAGTATGGTACGTGACTCACTGTCTTTCGAAAGTAAGATCAGAGGAGAGAGGCCGATTCAAGACATCCAGCTGCAGTGGTGTCACACTCGTGGGTAAAGCAAATTAAATGTGCACCTGTTGTTCACATATGATGAGAGATGTCTACAAAAATGGAACCAGAATCCTTTGGTGGCTTGGGGTGAAGCTCACTACCAGGTTCCTACCTGAGGCTTCCCCGTAATTGTTGTAAAGGATTCCGCAAAATACTTTATTATTTTGTTCGTTATGCTTACTCTCGATGTGTTTACCACATTTATATAGAAAATAAACATTTTTGCTAGTGTATATATATATATATATATGTGTGTGTGTGTGTGTGTACCGTAATTAAAGGGTTAAAATAAGAACGCACACACAGCCATTTCTTTGTTTTTAATTCCTATAAAAAGCTTTCGTGCGAGTCAAAAGAGTATGCTGAGAACCTTTTAGCAAACTGCGACTACCTGCTTTGTGATCTTTTTTCTTTGATATCGAAAAACTACGGCTATATATGCAACTTGTGCGGCATAAACTTGCACTGTTTATTGAAGCAAATTGGTGCCTAGAGAGAGAAAGTTTGTATAGAAACAATCAGGGAAACACAGTTCACAATAACTTAGCACTGGTGACTCTCTTCAGAAGTTCCTAAATCTATGAGCAAGCGTTTTTATCTTTGGCGACTCTGAACAATAGCCACCTTCGGTCTTCCCTGGCTGACCTGATATTACAAAGCGCGCTTAGAAGAGCTACAAGTGATACCTAAAACGATTCATTTGGTCCTTCTCGTGTTATAACGATTCCCACAAAAGCCAAATATAACGTTTCCCGCCCGTTTGACTGCCTGGGAAGGTGGTTGTGGTTCTTCCACATACCGAATCGTGAATCCCTGCTTTAGATGAATTCTACCGCATACAGGCGGCGAAAATTTATGCGGTTTCTCCTAGCAGGTGCCGTACTACGTACAGGTGCCTTTGAAGAGGAAGTACCTGGTGTGGAGACATGGAAACGCGCCAGCGCATCTTTCGGGCTCGTGTGCTGGCTGATACACCTAATTTTGGCAACAATAATGTTGCAATCACGACGAGCGTGGCTGATTACGCTAGCAGAGAGGGATCTGCCTCGTCCTGTGGAGTCTGGGGTGCATTATCGTAGGTCAGAATGGTAGGGACACCACTCTTATTGCGTAATTTACTGCACGTCTTCGCGATTCCATCAGCTAGTTGGCCAGAAGTGGGCGTAATGACAGGCAGACAAGACGGATAGGCCGCACGATGCCATGGGTGCTGTAACCAAAACATATTCCGAACTATTTGTATTCCATTTTTGTAATCAGCCCTGCATGAATTATTATGAAAGGTCTCCTCGCAAGCGGTTCAAAAAAAAAAAACATGATGCCCACAGCGTCAGCCCAATGGCTATGCGGTTGCGCTGCTAAACTCGAGGTTTGATCCTGGCCGGCAACAACACGGCAGCAGGACCCGATGAAATCCCAATGCAGCTAATCAAAAACCTCGGTTCAAAAAGCAAGGCACTGCTGACTAATGCCATAGAACAAGCGATTAAACAAAGAAAATTCCCGTTGGATGGCGTGAAAGCAAGATGAATCTCATCTACAAAGGCAAAGGAGATAAGGATAAGACGAGCTCGTATAGGCCAGTTACAGTAACGTCGGTGATATATAGAATGGCAGTGTAAGCCATAAAATTGGGGAGCTACAAAATGGGTTCAGGCCAGGCAGACGCTTAGAGGATAATATGTTTGTACTAACTCAGTGTATAGAGATTTGAGTAGCTCAGAAAAGACCTTTATCGATAGCATTTCTAGATATTAAAGGAGCCTATGACAACGTAGACAGGGAATTGTTATGGGATATTCTTCAGCACGAAGGCATAGATGACGATTTCGTGGAGCTGCTGAGGGAGATATATAGAGACAACCAAGTACAAGTGGTATGGGAAGGTCGAAAAGGTAATGAAATGGTGGGAATTCACCAAGGATTAAAGCAAGGATGCCCTCTGTCACCATTGTTGTTCACGCTTTACGTTAAGGGTATAGAAAGACGACTGGACAACAGCGAATTAGGTGTAAATGCGTAATGGACAAATAGTGCAACAGAAGGTCCCTGGACTTATGTACGCAGATGACATTGTGCTACTAGCGGACAATAAAAAAGATTTACAGATACTAGCATATCTGTGGGAATGCAGCGACAAATCTAGGCCTTCAGTTTAGCACAGAGAAATCAGGAATTATGATCTTTAATGAAGAGATGAGTAACTTCGTGGTGTCAATTCAACAGCAAGTAATACCCGTACTTAAGCAATATAATACCTCGGCGTACACATAAACGAAGGAAAGAATTACTCAAGCTGCCAGCAAGATAATTTGAAAATATAGGGGAAGCTGAATGCAGCATAATGAAACACAGAGCACTGTGGGGCGACAATAAGTATGAGGTGGTGCGTGGAATCTGGAAAGCAGTAATGGTGCCAGCGCTAACATTCGCAAATGGCATTCTATGCTTAAAATCGGATAACTTGTCGGGTTTGGAAGTTAACCAAAGGTCAGTAGGCCGGTTGGCTTTGGGAGCCCACGGTAATACCACAAATGAGGCAGTGCAGGGTGACATGGGTTGGGCCTCTTTTGAAGTCAGAGAAGCACAGAGCAAAATTAGTTTTGAAGAAAGGCTCAGGAACATAGATGAAAATAAATGGGCGGCTAAAGTGCACAAGTATCTCTACATGAAAAGCATGCACACAGAATGGAGGAAGAGGTCAAGGAAGATGGCAACCAAGTATAGGATAATCGAAACTGCAAATAGACAACCAGGAGTCATCAGAAAGAAAGTGAGAGAAATAGAGACCGTGAATTGGATGCAAAGAATGGAAACAAAAAGGACAATGGAGATTTACAAGAATGAGAAGAAAGAAATTAGAAGGGAAAATATGTATGATAACACAAAGGGCAGTCCCTTGCTATTTGAGGCTCGAGCCGGTTGCCTAAGGACCAAAACATACCGGAGCAAAATTTCGGAACTAGATGAGGCAACTGTATGCTGCAGTAAAGATCCCGAGACCATTCCGCACATCCTAATGGAATGCGACGGGATCCACCCAGCGAGAACCATAGGTAACGTGCAACTGCCAGAATCGCTTGGGTTCAAAGTGAAAGAAAACGTCAAGAGATCAGCGGTAGAGATAAGCAAGAGACGATTAGAGTACTGGTGGAAAAAAAGCAGGGAAAAGATGGATACGACCTGATCTCTTAAAATCATAGGTAGCGGTACAAGGTAAATTTTTGAAAAGAAAGAATGAGAGGTATACAAAAATGCAAGATAAAGAACATGGATAGTATACCAGATTAAATCAAGTAGGCTAGGTGATTATTTGTCGCCGCCCCGTTTCAAAGGGGATGCCAATAATCATCATCATCAACATCACGATGGCCAAATTTAGGCGGGGATAAATGGAAGAACGGTCGTTTACTTAGGTTTAGGTGCATGTTCAAACCTCCGGATGGTCAAAATTATAACGGCGTCTCTAATTACGGTGTGCCTCATACGCAGATCGTGCTTCTGGCTCCTAGAATCCTACAATTTATTTTAAAACCCGCCGTGGCTGCTCAGTGACTATGGTGTTGGGCTGCTAAACACGAGGTCGCGGGATCGTATCCTAGCCACGGCGGCCGAATTTCGATGGGGGAGAATTCCGAAAACACCCATGTACTTATATTTAGGTGCATGTTAAACAACCCCAGGTGGTCCAAATTTTTCACAGTCCCCCACTATGGCTTGCTTCCTAGAGATCATAGTTTTGGCACGTAAAACCCCATAATTATTGTTTTTATTTATTCGAAAACTAATTGTGATAATTGGGTTCGGGGACAGTGCAATATCGAAGTCGAACTGATGTGCTGCTAAAATATGAAAAGCTCACTAATACTACTATGCCGACGAGTTGAATAAGTGAAAACAGAACTCCTGTCACCTGACATGCTATGTGAGTGCCGTATTCGCTGTTTTAAAGCTCACTTTTAATAAAATACGCCTGGTATGTATGGCTCATATATAGAATAACGGGATTTTAACGTCCCTGCCATTGATGGCAGGAACGTCCCTGCCATAGCGGGATGACAAAATAAAGACATGACTGATAGCTTCTGAATAACCTAGCAGAAAAATGTAGAATAGATATTGCACGCGTATTCGTCTATACGGTGTAAACTTGGAGACCAACGTTAGCGACCACACAATTCAAATTAGAATCTAAGATTGACAGGCATATCATTAAGTCACAAGAACATGGCAGAGTGGTTTGTTCAGCAAATATGTGTATCTGATAACTGGGGAGTTAATGAAGACTCGCTGTGATGACTCAGCAGATGTGACGTACTGTTGCTACGCATAAGGTACCGGGTACGATTCGAGGCCGCGTCGCCCCATTTGAAACTGGACTGAAAGCAAAATCACTCGTGTAGAAGAACTTGTTGGGCGAGTTGGTACATATTAGCGAACATTGTTTAACTGCGCGAACAAACGGACACTTGCAACTAATGTTTATTCCACAAAGATCTTTGTGGAATAAACATTAGTTGCAGGTCGGCGCCCGTCCTTGTTCCATGCTGTCTCTGTGGTCCGTTTGTTCGCGCAGTTAAACAATGTTCGCTCACTCGTGTACTTGGAACCTTCAGTAGGGTACACGTTAAAAAAACCCAAGCTGACGAATATTAACCAGAGAAATCCCTTCTTTGGTGTCTCCAGAAGTGGTGTCTTCAGTCGTTATACGACATAACGTTTTAAGCGGTATTTCTGGCTTTTCCGCTCTCTGTTGGTGCTGGTTGCTGCTGTCTTGCCTTGTAGACTGCAACTTGAGGTCATTGAATATGCGCAACATGATCTCTGCCTATTTCAATAATCCCGAACAATAGACAAGAAGGGAATAAATCGACAACAAAAAATTCAATAAATTGGCTACGGAGAGGTGGCCAAAGCTGGCAGCATACACAGCCGTAGCCGCCGTGGTTGCTTAGTTGCTATAGCGTTGGGCTGCTAGGTGCGAGGTCGCGGGATCAAATCACAGCCATGGCGACCATATTTCGATGGGGGCGAAATGAAAAAAAAATCGTGTACTGAGATTTAGGTACACGTTAATGAACCCCAGGCTGGTCCAAGTAATCCGGGATCCCCCACTAAAGCGTGCCTCATAATCAGATGGTGGTTTGGCACGTAAAACCTGATAATTTAATTTTATTGCACGGCCGAGTGTAGAAGGAATAAAGTGAAAGAAATGGTACCAGAGCGTATAAAACCAGGGAACCTCAGCTACAGACAAGTGAAATCAGTAAGTAACCTAATGTGGAAGAAGAAGCAGAAGCACAGTGAATCAACGAAGTTTGCGTGCAGAAGAGCCAGAAGCCAGAAAAAAAAGCGTCGGGAATAAAAACACGAAGGAGATTTCTTGTATTAGTGCAACAGATATGTTAAGATATTAAACATGCGAAATTTTAGACTACATGGTCATGGGAGTGATTAAGCGATTTGCAGGTTTAGAATAGAGTGAGGGCACATTGGTGGTTGAAGTTCATTGTAGTAGCCCTTTGACTGATGATGAATACTGCTGCATACTATAACAAGTGCATAGTGCATTACGTATGCCAAATTGCGTTGGGATACGTAACGCAGCTTTATCAAGTCAGACGCGGACACCATATTTCTGTTTATCGTGCCGGTAACGTCGCAGCAAAGTGAAAGGCAGCGTTTTTTTAACCACAGAAGCGTTTTTCTCGAGGTCGTCCGCGGGCGAGTATTTCACGGATTATTTACGAAGAGAGTTGGGCTACTTGGTGTTGATGCAATTGTTGTGACATAGTTACTAGGCGCGAACAAGGCTACACTAAAAAAAGTGGGACAGGCCACTTTGTCACGTTGTCAGTCTCCACGTAGGTAGACTGGCAATTGCCCTAGCTCCTGCGCAATTAATTTGCAGGACGCAATCGTTGCCGAACATCAACCAGCGCTCTGAGGCGCACACTGTTATCGCGCCAGAGCTTTATGACGTATTGTGTTAAGTTTCACCAGTGCCTGGACTGACGTCTGAGCGATGCTTCTGTTGCCGAACTCCACTGCGCGTTTGTTACTACGTCATTCAAATGCCGCAGGTTCTGCGGTAAGCTAGTTTGGTTCATCAATCGAATATTCATTATTTTTTGGTTCCTAGCCGGGCCGTAAAGTGGCGCAAATATTTAGCCCTCAGACCTAGATAACAAGGTAGGGAAGATAGCATGCTACATACCTGCGAATGAAGGAGGTAGTGGGTGGAGTAATATAGCATTGGCGAATGGGTTCGGTTACTGTATTAGGCCATGATGGATAACAGCTCTTTTTTACGCAAGAAAAAAATACATCGCCGAGCTCACCAACCGCAGCACCAAACATCGACTAAATTATTCTTACTGTTTATTAAAGACAACGCGCTCGTGCAAATGCAATAAAACTGGCGACTTGAACTTCTGAGGTCTAGCAGCGATGGCATCGACGTGCGCAGGGTAGCAGGCCACATCTTCACTTCACTTGTGGATGAATTGCCTTGCGTACGTGAATCGTTTTTGTTTCTCTCGATGATGCGACCAACGAAAGGAAATCCGCGGAAAGCATTGCAAGATAGGCGCGTCTATGTTTTTATTCTAACATCCATACCTTCTTTTGCGGCATGAGCACTGAGATAGAGGAAGGGAAAAAATGAATCTAGGACGTTTGCTGATTGAGGTAGCTAGTTTCAGCGAGCCATCCTCTTCTAACCACGCCGCTACTTCTTTCTGCTACCTGCACGTTGACGCTTCGGAATGAGAACTTCCGTGGTTGTCGCGGTTGTCGGAGCTCAGCGGTAGCTCTTAGTGACGCCCTCTTCACAACCATATTTCACCCCCAGTTCGCCATTTTTAGTGTCCCCGTACTTTTGAATTGAACTGTTTATATTCTACAAGAAAGTTGCAAGCTTGACCATGCGAAAATTCTGCAGGATGGAGCTTTAGGAGAACCTGGCTTCGTCACCCACACGGCAGCTTCGTAGCGCTTGACCAAAAGAAATCGTTTTGCATAACACTGTTAACTAAAGATATAATAAAAGTGAAATTCATACCGGAAGACGCAAAACTCACAATAAGATTACCTAAAGATATGTTCATCGACAGATTTCATGCAGATTTTTCAAACAGGTTTGATAAGGATGAAAGAAAAGACAACAAGAACATGCTATGGTTCAAATAAATAAATCAGCCGGTGGTTTCCCATACTTTGTTGACAGCATGTCACGCAAAATGTTAGTAATTTTTACCAATTTATTCCCGGCTTTTATCAGCGATTATTATAAGGGAGCATAAACATCCTCTTTAGAGTTATAAACAGAAAGAAACCATGGACAGTTAAGGCAGGAAGATCAATCAGGCGAGCATTCAGCTTGCTACTATATAGCAGAGGTAAGAGAAAGGGGAAATAGAAAGAAGAAAGCGAAAGAAAGTGAACCCTGCGAGCATGCGGGATGATTCAAAGGACTACCCAGTCAAGTCGGTTCGCGTTGAAGTCTGTAACAGTGTATGGATAGCATTTCGCACTAACGACGGATGTGGCCACGGTCAAAGTACATTTGACTCTGAAAATGGTCTCGAGTCCACCAGGTTTCAATAGAAGACAGAGCTGCCGGACGTCGAAGCAAGGGCATATATGATTAGGTGCCTTATAGTTTCTTCACACCAACAGGCGTCGCATGTCCGTCTATCGGCCACTACAATACGGTAGGGGCAATTGCGCCTAAAATTAATTAATAAATTACGGGGTTTTACGTGCGAAAACCACGATCTGATTATGAGGCACGCCGTAGTGGGGGACTTCGGAAATTTGGTCCACCTCGGGTTCTTTAACGTGCACCTAAATCTAAGTACACGGGTGTGTTCGCATTTCGCCCCCATTGAAATGCGGCCGCCGTGGCCGGGATTTGATCCCGCGACTTCGTGCTCAGTAGCCCAACACCATAGCCACTCAGCAACCACGACCGGTGGGGCAATCGCACCTAAGGGCCACTTATAGCAATATTCGATAGGTTCTACACTATTGCAACGAGCTGCTTATTCCTGTGATGCGGCCAGATGGATTTCCTTGGAAATGTACAAGGAAGGCACGCTGCACCGCAAGTTACTCAGACTCAGTATTGATGTGAAGGAACCATGTATTTAACTGCTCAGTGTACTTATGCTCAACGCATCTTAACTTGAAACATGCCAAAACCAATTGGATATGCGGACTTACGTCCATAAATACTGCCGGATTCATCTGACGTACCAGCGAAAGAAGTTGAAGGGAGACGTCTGACGTACCCATCGGCACAGCCTTCATTTTTGAGAAATATTCTTTGTGTTTTCTTATACGCCTCCAACAATCTCATTGCTGTTATATGCGTGCGCATCAAGTGTTGCGGCAAGATTGTAGTTACGCAGAAAAAGGAAACAACGCTCTGCGCACCTTATCTGCTATGGCTTGCGGTGTGCTGTGTTGACATGCTAGATGGCTACAGGCCATATGAGCTGTAAAATTTCCATGTTTCAAATAACGAGCACTCGATAGATTTAGGGCTCGTATCGGGCTAGTTCTGTCTTGGTACATTTAAGTTAGTGTATTCCAGCTAGTGCACTGTGGTTTGTGTTTTTGTCAACTATAAAGTGTATACAAGCAAACCAGGTATCAGAATTCCTGTAGTAATTCATCGATCTCTGAGTAAGAGTAATGTTTACTCTGGCTTCAGCAATATGCAGAAACGCTGAACGCTCCGCAATTTGTGTCAGTGTGCAGACGTTAGACGACAATTCACCATTTAGCTCAGCCAGCTCCAATTAAACTGTGCAAGATAGACTCTTTATCAACGTCTGTGAATCGATTCATTTTGCGTCAGCGTACGCTGATCAACAGGCAAGCGTTGAATTTGCAAGATTTTGTGTGTTTGTGTGTATTGTGAGAGCCAACCAATTCTCATTGCATTAACGAAAGGTTTTACTTTGTTGAGCAGCAGATGTTTTTTTCCGGCTGCCAAAGTAGCGCAAAGTGTTTCCTTGCACAACATCTTCTATTACAGGGATCTCGAAACGATTGTAACAGCAAAAGAAATTCTTCATGGAGTTTACATCTGCTTACAGAGCGCTTCTGTTCTGATTAGTAGATTGAATATATCTATATTAAGTCATCAACCAGCTTTGCCAGCATTTCAGAACGAATCAAGTAAGAGCGAAAGAGTACCGATGCACATTGCTGGAGCTCGCATGTGTACAGTTCTCTATTGTTTGCTGCAAGTGTTGAAGCTTCACGTCCGCAGTATCGGTTGCGCTTGCACGATGCAATACCGCTCTAGAATATACAGCACAAAGCAGGCACAATGACTTCATGCACTAAAAAATGATTGATTTGATATAGGGAAGAACAGCTTCTTATCAAGTAATATGTTCCAGAAGATAAGTGATAACGTGTCCCTATACATGTATCTTTAATTGATGTGTTAACGGTGTATTCGCTTCTCTAGGAAATGACAGCTTAGCATGGCTGCAAGTGCTGAGGGATAGTTTGCCGTAGTGCTTCTCGGTGAAGCAAACATAATGTTCATAAAATTTTCTAGTAAAATCTCATTTTTTTATCTTGTCGCGAATAATTATAATCTGCCGAGACCCTGCCGTAAAGTCTTCATGTTCTGCGCAAAAAGAAAAATGCAAATGAACGCTCAGGGATCCTGAATGCCAAAGCAATTTTCTGGAACCTGGAAGATGGACACTATATGATTATTTGAGTGACCTATTGATATTTGGAATATTGTGCGTAGTGTAGATGAAAAGTTGGGGTTAATATCCTCTGTGGCAGCCATTGCTATACAAAATTATTACAACGTGGTATAGAAAACTCATTTTGCAGGGATGGTGGTGACAACAACGAGGACTAATAAAAACGCTTAGGAGTTTCTTGTGTCATTGAAAAATAATTCTTGGTGTAAAATCTTACCTTGTAGATATTGACACTCCTTCTTCCGAAAAAAGGGAATTTACACTCCAGCACAGTCAACGTTGTGGCTAATAAAATGACAGCAAAAAGATACTTTTTTGCCATGTTTCGCACTGTGAAATCATCCACGCAAACGAAATTAAGCAGAATTGTCCAGTCAGCAACCGCTCGGAAGAAAATATATTCATATAGAAAGAATGAGAATCAAGATTTTGTGCCTATTGTAGCGTACTGTTCGCAGGTGGGCGACGGAAGATAACGCGTGGACGAACTTCAATGCGTTTCGTTGGCATACGCTTCGCGCTTGTATTGTAAGGCAGGGACAACAGGGTGTCGTCGCATTTAACCAAAAACAAAAGAAATGTTCGCTGGCACTAGACCTTAAGGCATAGGAGAGAATGCGCTACGTAATCTATTTGACCACGTCAGTGTTTTTATAGCAAGGAATCCGTTCCTAGATTTTTATCCTAAGTTTCAAAATATTATCCTATATTTTTTTCAGAAAGAAAATACAAATTGTGCCTTTTATAGACCTTACGTAGCAGTGGCAGGCGTATTCGCGCTGACTTTTTGCTAGCTTTTCTATATTGCGGCTTAGGAAACTAGTACGTTTACTGCATGCGGAAAGTAGCTGTCTTCTCATGACGTCAAATCTTAGCTATTCGAAGCTAGTCTAGGTGATCCGAAAATACTCGAGAAGCACCACAATATAGCAGAATAGGAAAATGTATTTCTTGTGAGATTACGTTTTCCAAGCGAGTCTCAATGGTGGGAAATGAGTTGAATCAAAAACTTTTCTATGCACTGCAACCTGTTTTTGTGATTACGTTCATGATGTCAATAATTCATTGTTTTTCTCTAGTCAATAGGAAATCCTGTGAGCACCTATATTATTATTGTATTATTTATGTATGCCAGTTCCAGCATGCCTAAAAGAAGGAAACATTAAGAATTCAAGGTAGCATCCCGGCAAATGAAGTATTTCGCAAGGACTTCAGCTAAAATTTCAAGGAAGGGTTTGATTGCGCAATGCTGCAGCAACGCTCTAGACGAACCGAACAAAAGAGCTGTTATGTGCCAGTGGACTAATTTTTGATATAGGCCAGTGCCCTGCCGTAACATCGAAATAAACGTGTTTCGTTTCATTGTGTACTTACTACAAAATAATTTCCAGGAACGCAATGATTTATATATACGATCGGATTTTTCAATGGGTCAAGCGTATTTAGAAAGATGAGAAGCACAGCATCGCGGTTATATTTGGTTTATTTACCCAACATTTTCGGTCGGTGGACCGACCTTTTTCAAGGGATACAGTAAATTCTCGCGACAGCCTCTTGATAAGCTTATGTGGAGAATGAAAAACGCAAAAAGGAAGAAACGGCAGAAAAATAGGGTAGAACGAACAGAAAACAAAATGGGGCAATAAAAAAGAAGAAGAAAGAAAAAAGAGGGAAGGGATTAAGCCGAAGGTAACAGACATTTCACGTAGCTAACGGGGTGATTCACGGCGCATTAGCTGAGTCATTCCCCTCTACATTGGCATTGTTCAGATCTTTGACACGCTCCCCAGGACGAGTCTCAAGAGGTCAGGGAGTGAGAGGCATAAGAAAAGGCATTCGTTACGCGTACTTTTGCATGATAGACAAACACGCAAGCAATTCTGTGATGTCCTGATCAAACAAACGCCTTGCAAAATGAGCAGAACGTGAAGAAATGATATTAATAAATACAATTCTCATTTTTGCTGAAAAAAATAATAACATGGTGTTTAAAACAAGAAGAGAAAGAAAAAGTAAGGGACAAGTCAGGGGGCAGAGCCAGTTCCGAGGAGTAATAAGAACTGATCTTGGAAGGAAAGGAAAAAGAAATAAAAAGTGAAAATAAAAAGGAACACGATAGAAAAAGCAATGTAGAAAGAAAGATGTGGAACTATAACAATATTTTGGCGAAATAAAAATGAAAAGAAAGACAGGGTACCTAAACATAGGCGAGTTGGTATGTGCAAAAGAAAAGTCACAATGAGAACGCTGTCGGAAACGAACACTGACCGTTTATTTATGCCAGCATTTTTGAGAGTGGGCATCTTTTTGTCAGGGCCGGGGAGTTTGAAAGTCATATGTATATATATATATATAGTTGCGTTCCTGGTTAGTATATCGGTGCTATGGTTATATCAGTTGGTTATCAGTTACATCAGGACCTGATATCAGATAGGCCCGGGAGAAAATGTGGGGCAGAGGAAGTTGGCTCGCCGAGGCTAGCTGCTTGACATAATGCCAGCTTATGGTTGTTCTCTTTCCTCTGTGGTGAGCGTATACACATGATCGTAGACATAGTGCAATACCTCATGTGGCCGCGGCAAAGACGCACTCTCACGGTCTGCTCGATCGCTTCTAAAGCGCAGCCAGCAGTGTGCTGCCTCCCACTGATGCCGTACAGCGTTCTGCACACGAGCACTAGCCTGGATGCTAAGCAACATTGTCAGTACCACACCGTGGCACATACACTGGTCTGCATACACGGGGCAAGGATCTGAGGGGAGCGTAAAGTACAGTTGAAACGAGAAGTTTTGACGGTTTTGCTGATGATTCATCTCGTACACCACTGACTTACTAGGCCTGCAACGTCAGTGGCGGCGCTTCTCATCACGCCAGCATTGCAAGACGCCCAATATGCAAGGGTGCTGCTTCTGCACCACAGCAAATTAGGCCTCGCGTGCTGTGTCGCGCCAATTTGCCCCCCCTCGCGCATTTAATGAACACCGTCGGAGCAGCTTTAGTGCAACGCTAATCATTGCGATTACTTTCAATGCTTAGTGGTCCAGGTGAAAGTGCTAAATTTTATAGCGAAGCTTTCGTTGCACAACTCAGGCGATTTTTCGTGTTGTCGTACCCGTCGTCAGTCTCGCCAAGCAGAAGCTCTCGCCACTTCAGTGACCACACTGTTACTGTCGGAGATATGATCTATTCGGTGAGGTTTTGCCTGAATCTGCACGGGACGCATTGGCTTATACAGCTGGCGACATTATGGCGCTATGCCACGCGCTCTAAATTAGTGTTTGAAGAGCTTTAAATAATTCTACAACTATTACACACAAGGTGTGTCAGTGGCCTGGGAACCTAGCGTGACGCGTAGCTTATTTTTTCTGGAAGTATAGGGACGGTTAGTTGAAAAGTTAAGCCATAGCCCGATGATTTTCACAGATACGAAAGAAATAATCAGTCTTCCTGATCTCAAAATTTAGCAGTGAATATCGGCCTGTACTTTGAGGCACGACAATCGTGTTCCTTTACTAAATATTCGATGTCAGCAGTATTGGCGAGTTGGAAATCACAATCGGCCCAATCATGTCCTGTACCAAGCCTAATACAACGCATGCCTGTCACCTCTGACCTGCTACATCAACAGGCAGACTTCGTAAGTGAATTTTGCGACTGTTTTTCAACGTAATGTAAGGCCACCGCATGTGCATTGCAAAGCAAAGCATTGTATGTATTTGGACGAGTTTGTACGTACTGTTTACCATCACCCTTTTTTAGAGTCTTTAATGTGAAGGGAAGCAATTAAGCAACAGGTGAAAGCCATCTTTCCAGATCACGTCGTCTAGTCGTTCACAAAAGCGCGGACGTCACCCGGAACGATAGTAAGCAAGGAAAACACCCTACGCTTCTGTGTAGCTTACACAGTTTATCGTTGTGTAATATTGCGATTGCTACCCATTGCCAATCATCGACAACGCAATGATGACGCAATATACAAGACAAGTTTTTTTCCTTTACGTTAGGACATCTTTAAAGTACACCGAAATAAAAGGGACAGGAGAAACGACAGCATAAGGCGCATAACCGAATTTGTAAAAGAAAAAAAATCTGTACAAAATATTTTCCGTAATTTGATCCTAAATCAGAGTATTGGAATTTGAATTTAACGAGCATGAAACAGCGCTTGTAACACCTGACGGACTTTATGAATTCAAAGCTCTCGACTTCATTCTCTGTTCCCCACCTCCCATCTTTGAGTGGATGATCGACACCGCCCTCGCCGAATTGAACTGGCATACATGCATCGTGTAGGTAGACAACATCGTCGTGTTCTCGATCTCATTTGACGAACATCTCACACTACTCAGAGTACTCGACCACGTAGTTTGTCACTAGGTGTCGCACAGACCCCACGCAAGTTTTCTCCGACTACAGAAAAGACTATAGGCGCTTTGGTGAGTTCTATTCTGAGATTGGCGGATATGCGAAGATGTGCATTTCACTTGGGCGGCCAAGCAACAGCAGTCGTTCCATAAATTGCCCCAGCTGCCCCAATGGGCGTCACTGAATGCACCGAATGCGTCACTGCTTGCAGGAGCCGCTGCCGCGCAACAGCTGAGACGAAGTACTCAATGACAGAAAAAGCGTGCTTACAGGTTGTCTGCACATTTGGAAAGCTACCAGGCCACCTGTACGGATACCGGTTGAAGCAGTCCGCGATCACCATACCCTGTGGTGGCTTACAAACCTCATTGACGTTTCTGGAAGACAAGCGACTTGGAGCCTGCACCTTCAAGAATGCGACCTTATCGTTATCTACCGATCCAGGAAGATGTACATTCAGCTGCAAACGTGTGCGGGATCTGCAATGCGCGGTAGAGCGACGCAAATCTGCATTTCTGCGCCGTCTGCCGTCACACATCGTGGTATCGAGGCTAACCGTTCTGGGTGTCGTTTCCAGCTTTGCTTTCCAATGACCTTCACAGCATGGACTGGAAACATTTTTTTTCGTTTTTGTCGTATTGTAATCATACTGTCATCATTCAATCGTGGTTATACCACCTTTGTCATATCTTAATCGTCATACACTCGTTATTGTACCTCCATTGTCAGACCGTCGCTGTAAGGCCATCGTGGTAATGCCATCGTCAGTCACTGCAGCTTCGTCATCCGACTCTCGTCACGCCGTCGACGTCACTCAATGGTTGTCATACAGATTTCGTTAAACATTCATCGTCACGCCGTGTTTATCACACATTAGTCGTCATTTCATTGTCGTCATGCCGTTGGCGTGGCATCATCGTCATACATCCGTCGTGACGAATTCGTTGTGATACCATCGTCGGGATGACGTCGCGGTCGTTCTGTCATCATTGTTGTAACTACGACGTCTGACTTTCGCCAATCCGTTGTCGTCATACCACTGTACTCATGTCTTCGTCGTCACGTTTTGCCGTTTAACCATTGTCATCACGTCAGTACCATCATCGCATTTATCCTCATTCCAACGTCGTCGTATCAATTTCGGCTATCCATCTGCGTCTTTTCTGGTTCTTCTTCTTGTCGTAATCGTGCTGTGGTCATTCAATCTAAAAATACCGTCGTTGTCATGCCGTCGTCATCATTGTGTCGTCAATACATAGACGCGATTTACTCGAAAGCATTGTTACAGCATTCATTCGGCAGATGGCTGATTTTAGTGCTCTCACAGCCAAGCACTCTGATAAAAAAGGAAACCCTAGTGTACCGAATAACTGAAATAGTTAACACACACATAGGCGCAATGAAAGAGCCAATAGTATCGTCCTTAAAATTATTGTTTCATAACGTTCTGAGAAACAGTATCCTGAAGAAAAAAAAACTTAAGGTTTGCTGCAACCGCCATACTAACAAAAAGATAACTGCGGAGCTTCTAATTTCTAATGTTAGCAGAAAAAGTGTCTTCTTCTAAAAAAATAAAGGTATACTACTATAATTAACGCCTGCTATACTTAGCTTCCACCGTTGTAAATATTAGCTTCCTTGTGATACACATCTAAGCAAGGAATAATGACCATCGCCACGGAGCGGTCTTTGCAGCAGGTCGTGGCTTTCTTACGAGTGCTTATCTTCCGATCACCTAAAGACTATATTGAACAAACCAAGTCCTCTCGGTGTAGGCTTTTGCGTTTAGCAGTTGGCGTAATTTTCATGGGGGCGTGGCGAGTGACAAGGCGTGACATTGTTAGCCGCTTAGGATTGCCATTCTTTGCGATGATGCCAAGGTCGGGCTTTCTTTCTTGTTTGTTTTCGTTTGTTTAGGTTTAGGAACATCGGAAGGTAGGCTACGTCAGAACCGGCTATCCCGAAATTATAAGTTCGTTAATGCACCAACAATCAAACAGGAAAAGCGAATAAAGTATTAAGAAGGATCTCGTCAATCAGCGCTTTACAGGACGACAACGCAAGTTTGGAAAGCTGGTTGATAGAATAAACACATGGTGCTCTTTGGAGTCACCTCCTGTCCAATACCCAAGAAAACGCGTGCAGAAAAGCCGAACTTGTGTTTGTTGGCTTTAGTTCGATCAAAAGTTAGCGACGTCTCTTGCTGGTCTTCGGTAGGTAAAGGGTTAAAAACTAGAACAGACTTCTGGATTTTTGTATGCAAATATAGGAGCTTTGCAGACAGTTTTGTTTGGCACTACAAAATTATATTGAGGTGTGCACTTAGAAGCATAAAATTTGCAGTTTTTAATAAACATACTTGAGATACTCTCTGTTTTCTTCACTGTATTTTGTATACACTGATTGCGCTGATGACCTTCATGCAGACATGGTATTGAAATTTTCGGCGTAAATTAGCACGAAAATATGAAATTTCAAAGCACTGCGACACAAAACAGTGGTAAACTTATTTATTCTCCCGGAGCTGTAAACACCGAGCATTTGGCTCACGCTATATAATGATTGCAGGATAATTTTATAATGGAGCTTTGGAACACATCTATGCACTCAAACGTCTAAACTGACATCATTCTGGCAGTAATCTCAAAATTAAATTGCGTCATTAGTGCATGGAGGACATGTCATCCTTAGAGGCGTTCGTTCCAAGGGCTAGCTCAATGTATACCAGCTGAGCTCACATGAAAACTATTGATCTGGAATATTTTGAATCTTAAAAGAGGTTACAGGATACGCCTACACTAATGAACGTCATCGACATTGTTGGCAGTAAATCTTTCTTGTTAATTATGACCGTAATTCAGCCATCTTACATGCTACGGCATCTGCTTCTGCACCTGTTTCGTTTAGTTTCCACCAAAATGTTATTGTGAATATAGTATAGCGTCCTTGAAATGAGTAAAAAATAACCATTCTATAGGTTTTGGCGCTGCCCTAAGTCTCTGTATATATCCCCGGATTGTTTGCCGAGAAATCACCGCCTATATCATCACCACCACCATCAGCAGCAACAGTAGTGGCAGCCTATTTTCTTGTCCAGTGCAGAAGGAAGGCTTGCCCAGCGATCTCCAGCTACCACTGTCGTGCACTAGCTGGTGCCAACTTGCGCCTGCAAATATACTAATTTCATCATCCCACACGATCTCCTGGCATGCTCGACTGCGCTTCTCTTCCCTTGGTACCAATTCAGTAAATCAAATGATCCACCGTGGATCTGCCCTATGCACAGCACGGCCTGTCCAGCACTAAGTTTTTCTCGTATAGTCCGCTAGAATATCGGCTATCCCTGTTTGCTCTATGATCCTCCCCGCCATATTCTGTCTCTTAACGTTACGCCTAACAATTTTCGTTTTAGCGTTCTTTGCGCCAACATTAACTTGATATCGAACTTCTTTATTAACCTCCAAGCTTCTGCCCCTTATGTTAGAACCAGTAGAATGATATTATTCTCCATTGTTCCTTTCAACAGCACTGGTAAGCTCGACGTCACAGCCTATGTACGGCCTGCTTATGTTATAGCGAGCGTCATGGCGTCACTGCCATTGTGTGGGTACAACGTTTCCAACATTATTGGATGCCACCTGGCTTCTGTTGAGAAAGCAATACCTTCTTTTCAGCCGACTTATTTCGCACCTACACTGCGTGAAAAACACCTGTGATTTTTCCAAACGCGAAAACAATGATGACGTTGCTTAAGATGTTATGCAGCTTTTTCAGACCTCCTTAACAAGTCTGCTTGTTCGTGCGCATGTTCGTGTTACATATAGGAAAACATCTGATTTTAATGGGACAAACATTACATAAATTCAAAATGAAGAGCAATCTACTCTTGCTTCCGGTGTTCTAGAAATATTCTTTAAAATATTTTGAAACAACATCTCTGTGCCAGTTGACTCCAATTAGCAGAAATAACATTCTGGCGTTACAAAATTATATCCACAAGGAAACACATTCAAGCCATCGATTTTAAATAATTTTTTTGAAATATAACGAAACTCAATGTTCGGCTTTCAGCACCGCCTGTTGGTCTGATACACTGTCCAGAAGGCACTGCGCAAATGCAAGTCAACAGCACCCTTCATGCAGCATTTATCTGTTTTGTGTAGGTCAGAACGCTAGTCCATCCTAGTGAATGCAGAAAGCCACGCTGTGTGTGCTCATCCGAGCTTCGCCGCAGTGGGAATTTTGAAGAATATTGAGCATAGAAGACTTTGTGGTATGCCATCAAACACGAAATAAGCAAGGTGCGGAGCTAAATCCGTACACTGCGAAAGCTGAATCGTAAACGGAATTTCGCTACGCTGGCGCTCTTGGGTATGTACCACTCAAGTCAAACAACGCCAAGCAACGCAACAAGCCAGACCTGTGTCATTTTTCAAAATGGCTGACCGGATGTTTCAAAGCATGAGTGGCATCCGTCCCTCTCTCCTAACCTCTCCCCTTACCAGGCTGTGATTGGCTTGCACCAGGTCATGTATTTTAACAGCGGAGATGTTTAAGCTATTGGTTAGGCCGCGTAGTGCGAACAAAAAACTGTGCCTGGCGATGACGTCACCGCGCGTTGCCTAGCAACCACCTCACGGAGCGGCGTGTGCTTCGCCTCTCCTTGCCGTGCACATGATGCGTTCACATGGGACGTTAAGGAGAGGGAAGGAGAGCATGCGCGCTGCACGCGCTATGCTCGGGAGAGAGATATTGACCCTTTTCGCGGCGATCCCGTGGGCGCTGCCATATTTGATCACGTGGTGACGCGTCCATTGCTTGCCTCAACTGCCTCCGTTGCCTCCTTGCTTACAATGGAAGTGTATGACGCCGGTGCGGCTTAGAAAACCTCTGTTTTCGGAGATATCGTAGATGGTGACTAGGTGGACGACACGCAGCTTTGATCACAGCTTGAGAGAGCATGCAAAAGCGCTTTCGGAGCCGATTAAACTATGTCCAAACGGCGCAAGCAGCGTATATGGTGCTTGCTCTAAAAGCAGGGCTAAATATGTATTCCAAGCTTTCCGATTATGAATTCAGTCAGGATTAGTGCGTTTTGCTCTTTGTTCTTTATTCGGCAAATATTTTGAAGCAGTGGCTTGTCAGTTTCTGACTCAGTGAGGTTCCTCGGTGCGGCCACTATCTGATTATTTTCTGCCTAATTGCTCGCGGGTGTGCTCAGTTCCGATATATTTGTTCTTGCTGCGCACAAGGCTTGAAACGTAGCTGTTTTGTATATTGTAATACCTTGTAGCAAATATATATTACGGGTAGTAACTCGCTTACTCTTGTTGACCGTCACGAAACATTCAGCTTCGACCATTCGTGCGCCATAGGTGTAGTCCGTCATTTATTGTGCGTATACAGTGCGCATATATTCAAGTGCTCGCCCATTGACTTATTCTTGATACGTCGGTGATAGAGTGGGCGTAAGTTTTCCTGCCATTTGGGACAGATGTGTATAGATAACGTGCGCGAAACTTACTATGACAGGAAGCGGCGCTACTCCCTTTGTCATTGTTGAACGAGTGGTACTCACTCTCGCCGACGGTCCGGGGATGAAGCCCTTTCTTTGAAGGTTAGCGATTCAAGGCTGGCGGATGAGCAAATTTCTGTATCCTCGAGGAAAGCTATACATCACGAAGTGCCGGTAACACGTTCGGACACATGCAGCAGCGGTCCGTCAACTTGGCCACACAGATTCATTCTATTCCTAGACATGCCATGCAGTCACTATTTTTGCAGCCAACTACTGCACACGTCTTCAATTTACATGATTCAATCTAGCATGATTGGAGCACAGTGTGTTAGCGAAAACTCAGTTGCATTTCCGACAGCTGATCGCACAGAAGCAAGGTATAGAAGCGGTAATGGTTTCGTATTCGTGCGCGGTCTCTGAGGAGAGGTATGGCGCACCGCCGTGAGCGCCATCTCGTTTCTCTAAAACAAACTGCTCCGCAAAAAGGGTCAATAGAAAATTACAGCGAGAGACAGAACTTGTAGCAGCACTAACGAGGCAACGCCCAGAGCTGCTGCCGACGCCGCTCGCGTTTCCCCGTGTTCGCGCCGAACGCGCGCGGTGTCCGTGACTGTAGCCGGCGCCTCTGGCGGCGGCTCGGCAGGCTTCGACCAGGCACGCCCCTGAAAGTGTGGAGGCGCAGCTTGGCCATGGCGTCACCGGGAAGATAAAGCTCGGAGCCGCCGTGACGGCGGCAGAACTCTCGTTAAGTCTGTGGCGAGTACATGTAGCCTTGACATGGGAAGACCAAAGAATATTCGGACACCCGAAGAAGAATCCGGTCATCTTGAAGCACGTCGCGCGGCCGAGCGAGAATCTGCGCGTCGGTGGCGAGCTGATTCGGAATACCGTGCCCAGTAAAACCTGGAAGAAGCTAGGTCGATCACCAGCTCCGCTGTATACTCCCGCCGTGCACCACCAGCGCTAGCTGCCCCCATTTTTTTTTGTTTCTTAGTTTTTGTAGCGTTAGCTATACACTGGCCTAGCCAAGCCCGTTTCGCGCGGCACATCAAGAGCCGTGCTGCGCATGCGCAAGGATCAGTGATGTCACACGGCTTGCGCACCGGAGCCACCGGAGCCGGCACCTCTCGCGCACTCCGCCGCCGCCGCGCGCGACTCACCGCCGCCGGTCTGCGCATTCTAGAGGAGTGACGTCGTAGCCGCGGTAGACGCACTGGCGCCGGCGCGCGCTCGCTGTGCAGTCGCCGTCTGACACTGCGCTGGAGCCGCTGCGGTTCTGACTGGCGTTTGCCAGTGTGGTATAGCCATGGAGAAGGAGAGCGCAAATGCTGCTCAACAGCGCAGAAGAATGGAGAAGCTTGACTCATCGGATCCCGAAGTAGTTGCCTGGCAATTAGCGGTTGAGCGTAGGAGGAATGAATACATCTGCCACATAATACGTATACCGCGTGTGTGTCATTGGAGCAGCAGTAAGCATGACAATCAAGCTAATCTTTGATAATCTAGACAACCAGGAAAGCTAAGAATAATCAGCTGAACCTTTGCTAACGCTACGTATATCCTGGCATAGCCGAGCTAAGCCACTGGAACTTTTTTGTAGGAGTCATGACGAGGTAGTGGCTGAATACTGCACCAAGGAGGACAATTCCTGTTCTGGTGAGGGAGTGACTTTGTTGAAGCTTAGTATGGTTCCTCGTGACTCCCTGTACGCCCCCTCCTTGAGGTTGCGCGGGGCTTTCTCCACTGACCCCATGTGTGCCGGAAACGAAGTAACTGTATGCGGAGTGATATCCCTACCTTGCATGAAGAACTTTATTTGGGTCCTGGGGAATCAGTCTGGGACTGATGCGGGCCGCTCCCACGTCAGAACAGAGAGGCCGTGCCCCTCTGCCACCACACGGGCCCTCTGGAGAGCCTTGAGTTGGTCTGCCAGCACTTCACTGTGCCGCATCCACTGCCACCACCGTTCACCTTGAGAACCATCACCAGCCAACGCCGAGCAGCGCCAGAGCATGTGTTCTAAATCGAGCAAACCCCCACACTTACTCCAATAGACTGAAACCCGGCAGTCCGGATTAATTTTATTCATGACTACTGGGTTAGGGTTCGTCCGTGTCTGCATAAGCCTTAATGTAACCGGCTGTGACCTATTTAATTTAGAATGTGGCAGGGGGAATGCCCTGCGCTCTAAGTAATAGTGCTTGGGGATCTCGTTGTAAGTTAACATCAGGTCCCTGAACTCGGCAGTGGATGATCCAGCCCCATCAGGGGGGGGGGCACGGCACACTAATCCTCGTGCCTCCCTGTACGCCACCTCGTTGAGGTTACGCGGGGCTCTCTCCACTGACCCCATGTGTGCCGGACACCAAGTAACTCTATGCGAAGTGATATCCTTACCATGCAACAGTCTGTAAGCCGGTTCCGCAACAAGTCCCCTCGAGAAGGCTTTAATCACAGATCGCGAGTCACTAAACACCAAATCTCTTCCTGAATCACGTAGTGCTAAAGCAATAGCCACCTGCTCAGCAACCCCCGGATCCTTTGTATAAAGGGAAGTGGTGTTTCGAACGCTCCCTTTTCAATCTACCACCACAACCGAATAAACATCTTTCCCATTAATCCATGCCGCGTCAACGAACGCAGACTCCTCCTCCTCCTGATCCTTTGCTTCTCGCAACAAAGCCCTAGCTTTCGCCATCCAACTGCCTACATTGCACACAGGGCGCACATTCCGTGGAAACGGACGAACCATGATATTGGTCCGAAGGTTCACGTTCAACTCGTGTAGCCACGCCCCATCGCGTGACACAGCCACCGATTCTCCAATTGACTCTAAGATATACCTACCCGCTGATGTACCTAGCAACTGCTCTCTCTGTGCCGTACGCATAGCCTCGGCAATTTTATCTAAAGTATTATGCAAATCCAGTCGCAACAACATGTCGTTTGACGTACTGACAGGCAGACCCAGCGCCGCCTTGACAGCTTTTCTAATTAAACCTTCCAACTTATCTTTCTCCCCCCTATTCCAATTTAGCATAGCTGCCACATACGAGAAATGACACAGAATAAACGCATGAACTATCCGCATTTCACCCTCTTCGCCTAAACCCCTATGCCTATTAGATATCCTTCTGATAAGTCTTATGGCCGCCTCCGTCTTCTTGGTAATATGCTGAATGGTTCTGTTATTCGATCCATTCTCTTCAACTACCAAACCCAGGACCCTGATAGCCTCAACTTGCGGTATCAACGACCCATGCCTAGTATAGCTTCTGATGCAAGTCTCAACTTCCGGTACCCAATCCTCTGGCCGACAACCCAGCTTCTTAGATTTGAAGATCAACAACTAGGACTTTTTAGCGGCACCCTTGAGCCCCATATGACCCAAATACTCTTCCGTAAGTGTTACCACCTCCTTCAACCTAGCCTCAAGCTCTTCGTCATTACCACCGACACTCCATATAGTAACGTCATCCGCGTAGATAGTATAGCCAATACCCTGGACAGTTTCCAGTATATTAGCCAACTTTGACAACGCAAGATTGAATACCATAGGCGAGAGTACGGATCCTGCGCCGTACCACGGCAACCTAATTTATCGACTTCCGACTTGAGCTCCCCTAACCTAAGACATGTCCTTCTACCCATAAGGAAAGCCTTGACAAAATGGAAAAGCCGCTGCCCCATATTCAAGTTCGATAGCACCCGTAGAATGAAAGAATGTCGGATATTATCGAAAGCTTTTTCTACATTAAGTCTAAGTAGTACCTTAGTATCCCTTGTCCGCCGATCAAGTAGCTGATGACTAATTCTGATCATAGCAGCCTGAGTCAAGCGGCTTTAGTGGGCCTTCCTTATTTGGTTGCACCTGGAATAGTATAGCCCTACTAGCTATCGGCTATCTTTTTGCCGGTGTCAGGCGCCACCCCATGCCTGAAAATGTAGTGCACTGGAAGAGGATTAGAGCTTACGACCTTCTGATTAGAAGCCGGGTTGGTCTATGCCACCACCTGTACAATGCTACAGTTGTACTATGCATTATTTATGGTCTTCCTAAGATACTATGGTCTTCCTGCACGGGCTGGGAAGCACCAGTAAAACGAACCTTCGTACAATCCAGACCATACAAGCCCAAGTTCTACGTGTGTGCTTCCGCCTGCCTAAGTGCGCATCCACAGCAGCCACAATTGTCATCGCACGTGATCACCCTATATCAACGTACATTGCAGTCGACGCTCTAAGAATGCACATTCGACATGCTACAAGGATACCCTTTCACCATATTGCCTGCCAACAACTAGGCCGCATAGGAGTTTTAGCCATCTCCAGACTACTCACAGAGCATCGCCACCATCAAATCACGTCCTAGCAGCATGACCTTCATTGCCACTGTGGGCTCTGCATTAACCTCAAGTATGCCTTACCATTCCAGGAATCAAGAAGAAGGCACAAATGCCGTCAGCAGCATTGAAGCAGGCAGCATTATTGCTCCAACAACAAGTCCGCTTACATAATTACACCGATGGGTCGGTCAGGCTCTCGAGTTCAGCAGCTGCAGTATGAGCCCATTCACACTTGCGACTACGCGAGATCGCGCGAACGATTGCGACTGGCAACCAGAAAGCTAGTCAAGACGAACGATGTTCTCACTGACAAATGCGACCGACGAGGCGCTAAACCGAAATGTCTAGCGATATATGCCGTTCACGTCTGCTTGAAATGTCATCGCCGCGTAAAATAAGCATCAGCGTATACGGACGTCCTGTTCCTCCGCATCTGATTCCTACGCATCTGCGACTGCGGTCGCGCGACTGAAAAATCGAGCAGTGAGCGACTGGCCCGAAACGGTCGCATTTCGAGAAAAGTTACCATTTGCGACTACTTGCGACTGGTCGCTTTGCGACTAACTTGGTCGCGCGACCTCGCCTAGTCGCAACTGTGAATGGGCCTATTTGTCCAAGCCAAATCTGCAGTGATAAAATTGAGAACATCGCACTGGACAGCAACGACGGCTGTCGAATTTGCAGCTCTGCGTGCAGCAATTCAATTGATCCTACAGGAAACACCCCACAAATGGTCCATGTTCTGCGATTCCAAGGCCGCCTTTCAGAGTTTGCTCTCTGCATTACGCCGTGGACCCCATGACGTAATGCCGCGTACACGCAACAAATTTACCTTCGGGCAGTTGACAAAGGACATGCCATCGTATTTCAATGGTTGCCAATTCATTGTGGTATCCTTGGAAACAAGCAAGCAGACGCAGACGCTTTATGTGCACATATATACCAGTGCCGATTGCGTCGCCAGCTCGATGTCAAGAACAGACGCAGCGGGAAAGCTCCGTGCACTTGCTCGCGAGCTAACGTTGGCCCAATGGAATTTGGCACACTCTAAATTCCAGCGCTTTTGTTCCCTGGATCCTGGTCTGATGATCCGCCTTCTACATAGCTTACCACCAGGGGAGGTAACTCTCATTTGTCGCCTATGGCTTGGAATAACTTTTACCAACGCGTGCTCCTACCTTTTGGGAACGGCCACAACTCCAGATTGTGAAGTTTTAGGGTGCAAAGAGACGATAGCGCATATTCTGTGTGACTGTCATCACTTTAGTGCACAAAGAAAAGTCCTGAGCACCACGCTGGACATGATTGACAACCGTCCCCTTACGGAAACCAGAAATATTGGTCCCTGGTCCCAGCCGACGTTAGGCATGAACTGCTTTGAAAGCGCTAGTATGCTTAAAAGAAACCTGACTAATTAAAAAAAACTAAAGAATCTGCGAACTGATGCGTTCCTTTTTTAGTCTTCTCTTGCTTTCTTATATTTTCTGTGCACAGTGCACAGTAGCCAACCGGACACTTAACCTGGTTAATCTCTCTGCTTTTCAACTATTGACTTCTTTCCTGCCTTCCCATTCGTTAGGAGCGCATACCAAGGACGCAAAGAGTTCCCCTGTCAGCGACTCAGATGAGCGTTAATGTGGGTGGTGTGAGGAACTTCTTAAAAAAGGGGGTACCAGCGAATACACAAGAGCGCGTACGCAGGAAAAGGGCGTTAGACATGGACGAACGCATCTAACGCCTTTTCATTGTGTACGCGTCCTTGTGTATTCGCTGGTACCCCCTTTTTCAAGTTCTTCAAGCACCAACTAGCCCAATAGGTTGCGCTAGTGAACTTCTTAAGTCGACGGCGAAACTGAGACTGCATGACTGGTATAAAGGCCCCCGTGTTAACGAGAGCAACTACTAGTTCATCGTACACCTCACTGTCAATTAAGTTGCTGGTAGTCGGCAGTGCAGTCGGAGGACTTTGCGGACGAGTCGTAACTGCAGCTTCATCTCCGGGAGCTGCATCGTCCAGTTTTCCGGAGGCAGGAGTCTAATCGGCAATCGAGGGGGCGGAATAGTGGAACGCGAGTTGACGGGTGAAGATACAACTGCGAACGGGAATGGTGACCGGGTGCAGACGGTAAACGACGGTACTACTTGGTCAGAGCGTCATCACCGTTCGCTTGAGGTGACTTGCGGTAAGGTTGGAAGCGGCCAGGATTGGTCTCAGAGATTAAGGGGTACTGGTGGGCTGTGGTCGGTTAGTCATGATGGAATATAGCAGCGCACTTCGAAACAAAGGCGTAACACATAACGAACCAGGAGCGCTCAACAGCGCTCGTGATTGTTAATTCTGTGTTACCTGGCTTATTTCGAAGTGCGCTATCATGTCCCATCAGGTCTCAGGGTAACGCTTATGAGCGTGAAACAAATTAGAGCGTAAAAAACAGAGCCGTCTACACGCACACACGCAGTCATTCCAAAGAGACCCCCCAGACAACTGTCCTCGTGCTCTAATTGTTTTTAACCAAATGAGTTACCAAGGAATGTAACAGCAACTTCTAAGTTTATGAGCATAGGGCGAAGGAAGCCGAGGCCACGAGTTACTGAAATAGCGGGCGTCATCACCATTGTAGGCGCAGTTGAAACAAATGGGCTGGTCGTCAGCAGTTCTTCGCTGGGCCGGATTGCGGGGACGTAGCTGTATCCTCTAGCTCTCGGCATACGAAACTCGGGAAACGGTCCGTCGGACGAAAGGAAGATACCTAAGGTCAGTCAAGGAGACACACTATCTCCAATACTTTTTTATGCATGCTTAGAAGTTTTCCAGCTATTACACTGAGAAGGCTTAGCCGTGTGGAACAACGGCGTACATCGCAACGGGTAATGTCTCGCGCAGTTACAGATAGGGTACCAAGGGAGTGAAAGCGTTGTCGACGACGGCTGAAAATAAGGTGGGCTGATGAAATGAGGAATGTATGCAGGCCCATGTTGGAATCAGCTAGCGCAAGACAGGGACAATTGTAGATTGCTGCGAGAGGCTTTCGTCCTGCAGTGTACATAAATATAGGCTCATAATGATTATGATCATGTTCACGATTATAAGATAGCATATTTTGAATCTCAAACGTATTCGAATTTTCGATATAGGATTTATTGCGGGCGTCCCTTATGAAACACTGTGCGTGTGATTTTTCCTAATATCAGGTTTTGTATTGACCATATTGACATGTAAAACGTACGCCTCTCTGCATTCAGTGAAAACTCTTCGCATTCAGCGTGTGAAGTGAAATTTAAGGATTGATTGAATGCTCACAAAATCTGCTTTCAATTGATGTAGGTGTCTTATTCAACTCACTTGCGTTTTCTTGTTATTACATTCTCTTTGGTGACATATTTTGAATGGCTGAGAGGCTGCCACTAGCCATTATTACTGACGGCTTCATTTTAACCAACTTCGCGGTGCGCAATTATACCTTCTAGTAAGTTCTGTGTATTTCGTTGCTGTCTGCCTGTGTGCCTATGCCACTTCTGACCCTGATACATGGCACCCTATCCCTTTGAGATGAAGATACCTGTGGACATTACACATACATTTAAAGCCAACAGTATTTACAATGCGTTACTGCCCACCAATATGTACAGCTTCTGCTAATATCAGGAATTGTGGTGACGACCTGATCATATCAGTTTGTAGTCATTTTTATTTTATTTGTTCGAGGTAACCGCCACAAGGTTTATCTACGTAATTGAAAGAAGAAAAACATTGATGTACATGCAGAATGTGACGCATTTATGTCATTCAATTATATAACATGACACTAAAACTTGAAGAATGGGGCTCAAATGATATTGTTAAAACGTCCAGCGACGTTAGCGTTGACATATCGGCAACACTGATACAAAGTCTAGCGAAGGCGCTGGCTTTGCTGCTTTGGCTTAGCCTCAATGGTAAATAGTGGTTGCGTTGTGTTCCGTAGTATCTCCTGGCACTTTGTTTGGTAAGTACCATGTGATCCACGAGCGTATTTCCTAAATTTCTTCATACAGCCTCGGCTAGGGCCCCGGGCAATCGAGGAGTTCCGAACTCGGAGGTCATAGGTAGTGTGGTTGCCTAATAGAAAGATAAGCATAACATTTCAGCGGTTCCGGCAAACATCTGAATCGGAAACATATTACGTACCAGTATACTTGACATTTTATGCAGTGTTATGTACCCTATACTGCTGTAAATAATCTGATGCAGCCTCAAAAAGCAGTAATCCACATAACTTCTAGATAAATTATCCAACTTTTAAAAATACTTATTTGCTATTCATTAAAGTTCTTTGTCTGTCTGTCTGTATGTCTGTCTGTGAAATTGTAGCGAAATGCGTGTGTTTGCAAATATTACCGCGGAACATTCCATTACGGTCGCCAAAAAAAAAAACCGTAAACTTGCGGAAATCACTACGGTCTTTGAGATTTAATGCGTGTTTCTCAATTGAAATAACAATGCATAATCTAAAGAATCGTCCTCAAATTAAATCATCACCTTCTCAGAGGTTCATGGCGTCTTTCTGAATAGAAATCACTCTGTATATAAGCTAAAAAATTATCCATGGATGAAGGCTTATTCTTAGTTATGCTTGAAACTAGTAGCAATTCTACCTTGTTTGTAAGTTTTCATATAGACACGAGCCTTACACAGGCCAATACAAAGTTAACAAAAACCAAATGTCTGGATACTTTTTTGAGCTACATATTGTATGGATCTAATGATACTAAAGTGGTCGCACGAAACTCACTCCACAATAAACGGCGAAAGCCTCAGCTTTGCAATGAAGAAAATCTTGTGGTTTGTATGCGCATGATAACTTGGAATGAGTAAGCTATCTGATCTTTCAGAAAATTGGGCCTAGACGCTTGTAAATGTGCTACTCTTTTTTTTTCCTATGTGGAACATGTAGCCTCTAATTCTACGTGAAAACTGTAGTTGTTGTACTTCTTTACTATATGTAATGTCGCGTTAGTTCAGAAATATGGAAAAATAATTCCCTTTGAAAACATATATATATATATATATATATATATATATATATATATATATTGTTACGGGGTCTTCACTGTCTTGTGACAATATAAATATATATATATATATAAACGCAGCTGAAATGTTACCTTATCACTAATGAGTTTTTGCAGTATTATACTATGCAGGTGTTACGAGCACCATATTGACTAGTGACCACCAGGTAAGGCCGCTATTCGTCATAAATACTGCTCACTTCTACGGTATACAGTTCTCAATATCTTTCAGGACTGTATATGACATAATAAGCTGACGAATGTTGTACGTAGGACAACCATTTGAGATCAGAAGCGTTCGCCTCAGTGATCATTAAAACATATAAAAGAAATCAAACTGCCGGCATGGCAGCTAATTATTTCCGTATTGCAGTAAACATGAACGTGCTGATGAGACAGATTAGATATATATTCTCGCAATTATGTTATTTTGTGTATAACTTTTTGCAACACAGTGAGTTCCTTGCCATATCTATCTTATTTCTGCATTCAATATCGCGGAAACTAGAAGTTATTATGAAAGGGTGATTCTTGCTTACGTTTGTGTGAAACCGAGTACATTCACTCAATTATTAAGATAACAATAAATGTATATGCGCAATTGAAAATACGTTCATCCTCGGCATATTCGCGGGCGATCTACTTCCTGCGATTATCATTGAATATTTTGTTGTAGCAGAAATAAAAATTGATAATGCTACAAAAGTAGTCTGTAAAAATTGTTGCTTCTTCCAATATCCTCGTTGCAGCGTATTGGCGTGGAAAACAAGACTTGGAAAATCAAAGCAGCGCATTAGAACTCACCGTGAAGCATGGTCCTTATCTTAATCACTGCACATCTTAGCTTTCTACTCATATACAATATATCTTCCGTCTGATTGTACGGGGCACCTGAAATAGAAGAAGAAAATATGTTTAAGTGCAGGTTATTGTCGATGAGGAAACTTGCAGTGTTTTTTAATGTACTGAAATGAACGCAACTTGTGATTTTTGGAGTGTAGCACGACTATCTATTTTGTCGTATCACTGCGTAAGTTGTGTCTGTCACAGACACAATGACGGGGAGGTACAAAAAAATTGTAGCAGTAAACGTTGAGTAGGATGCGATTTCTACTAACCATGTCCCCTTCCATTGAGGAAAAACTGCGGAAGAAAAGCCGGAAGTCTTTGCGAATAAGAACAGTGGAAGATGGTAAAGAATATGCAAGCAGGTGACCAAATAGCGCAGCCAGCGCCTCAGTGGGAACCGTTAATGATTAAGAAAGAATGATAAGAAGGTACCTTCGGACGCTGGGTATAGCACATCACCAAACCTTGAATAATATATTTTGCGCGCTTTTTTACATTCAAGTAACCGTGGAGAACCAGTAAATGCACAGGGTGTGTGCTCACACAAGATCATCATGCAGTATATGGTAATATCTGCAAGATTGAAACATATTCTTAACACGAACAACGTATTAGAAATTTACATTACACTTGTAAAATTACTGAAGGCAAAACGCCCACGAGAGGCACATGCCTTGTGGAGCAATGACACTTAAGTAAAAAATACCACGGTATCCCTTAGACTTTGCGGAATGTAACTATCCTGGAAAATTTCTATGCCATTGCCACTGTTTGGTAGATTTTACCGCAATAGCAGACTGCCCTTGTCACTGCAATCGCAGCGCCTCTGTCACCGTGAGCTGTGATAGAATGCTGTTGCTCATTGCCAACATAATATCATCTTGTCAAAATAGCCGACTCGGCTGTCTAAAGGAAGCACCACAGTCCCGAAACGTACCAAATGAGATAACTACCTCTTGGAGTTGGGCCACAGCATTTAGTGTTGCTGATGACGCCGAGTAATCTAGACAATGCACGAGGATTTCCCCGCATAATAACTTCATTGCTTTGGTTCTAAGATACAGTGCACAGAGCTTCTTTTAGCTACCGAGGCACCTATATCTCTTTGATTCGAAACTGATGAATTTATTTAACTTTATTTATTTATCTGTATACTCGACGGGCTTACAATGAAACATTACACAGTAGAGGGGCTAATAGATACAGATAACTACACAAAAAATAAATAAATAAACACTAAGAATACTAAGCAGATAACAATGCATGTTAGAATGTAAAAATAACGTTAAGTTAGAGCGACACAATAAGCAAATATTGGTAACAAAAATATTTATACATAGAAGAACAGAAAGTTTGGGTAATACAGATGAAATATAAATGCATGGTATATAGGGCAAGTCAAAGTTAAACGGTAAGCACGTAATGGTAGAAAATAAAGCATAATACAAAACATGCTCTTTGTAGATTAGGTAGCTAGTAAAATGGAAATAACCTATAAACAGCTCTGGTCAGGAGAAAACAGAATTCCTTCGCCGTACATTCATATCAGGTATACTAGATAACGTTAGCAATTGCTTTACGGAAGTAATCGGTGTTAGTTATACAGACAAGTGGACCAGGTAGGTGATTCCATTCCTGGCATGATTTTGGAAGAAACGAATTACCATAAAACGCAAATACCATGAACTCCACAAAGATCACGAAGCGTGGGAGCCTGCAGTTAAAGTAATGTCAGCTGTATTGTGCCTGCTCTTGCATCGACAAATAAGCGTGAAAATGAAACCATGGATTTGCAAGGATTGTGAAGGTAATTGAGAAGTTGCAGGCAGGACTGGTGATTACTTCCTATTTGGAAGGCACAAAATTAACATGTTCAAATGTTATCAAGCAGCCTGTTAAGAAAGTTCGCTGAGATAATAATGTAACGGAAACAATTATGCACAAAATAAACCGCAGTGGAGTCACATTAGCAGGCACCTAAACCAGAAGGCTGGTGTAGACATAAAATTCCTAAGTGCAGATAATTAGCAACAAGGAATTTGTTTTGTTTAAGAAAAAATCAGTAGCCCCTCCCCTGTCGAGGAAATGGGGGTAAGCGAAGCTTGTCATGTGTTTCGTCGGTGTTCCTCCTAACGAATTGCGCTGACGAGTACCACGTTGTGCTCGAACCACAACCGGTCACCCGCACTGCCGCAGGATCCGAAGTTCCAGCTGAGAAACTCGCGTTGAAACCTGGCCGTCGCACCGGGCAAGTTGCCGCTAGCATTGCCGAGGCGTGCACCAACGTTGTCGGGTTCCTGTAGTGGAAAGCCGACGTTGACGTTTGGCCACAACATCGCGCTCCCGCAACTCGGGTTCGGCAGCTCTTCACTGACGTTTGGTCTAAAGATCGCGCTACCTCAACTCGGAGTCCGCGACTCTTCGCTGACATTTCGCCTTGGCTTTGGAAGCCCTCAGTCTAGAATCGGCACGTCGACCACGAGCCCTTTCCCGAGCGCGTTCATTCTGGATGGATTTCAATGAAGTTGCTTCAAAATTAAATTTGTCCGTTACGTAAGACAATCAAAGGCTCATACACCCTGAAAGGGCAGCTGAAGCATTTAAAAAAAGTGAGCTTGCAGCGAATTGTTATTGTTGTTTATCGCCTCAATATGAAAATCAGTTTAACAGGCCAGAAGTCTCCGCTAGTCGCTTTAATTTAGCAAAAACAAGCTGCAGCGTCTGCGGGAGACGCCGCAGGTTGTTTACCAGGCTATGATGGCGAAGACGATCATGACGTCTTTTTAGGTATCGGGGAGCAGTGTGATTCGAATAGAGCGCTCACGTGAGCCCTGTATTGACGTCATCCTCGCAACCGGTCTTTCGCCGCTGCGCTCGGCGCGCAAAGGGGGCGGAGCTTCAACGAAAATTCAAACCGCGATTGCGGCGCTGCTACGTGCATAATCAAGGAAATAATTGCAGGAGTTTATTTATACTCTGTCAGCCTTCCACACCCCAGTAAATATTCCAATTCTGAAACGTCTTCAGCTTCCCTTGAAGCAATGGCTCATAGCCCCGTAAACACGGCCACCCCGTTACGACGACAGAAGAGAAGTGAAGATCTACTCTAGAATGATTAGCGGCAATGAAGCCAGCTGTGGAAGCAGACGACAACGACGGACGCAGGAGCAGAGTCACGAGCGCGTGCCACGCACGAGCAACCTGTGCAGCTCTTAGGTGGCTTTTTTTAGCGTTACATCGCCGGAGGCTAACGTATACAAGCTTCGCTTGAAAATAAATCATTTCCTATTTTCGAAAAAATCAGAGCCCTTCCATTGTCAAGAAAATGGTAAGCGAAGCTTGTAGCAAGATGACACGTTCAGGCGTTCCGCTTCGTTTGCCCGCAACACCGGGTCCGTGGCTCTTCGCGGACGTTTCCCCTGGGTGGTGGTGGTAGTGGTGGCGGTGTCACACCAAAAAGTGGGCCAATCCTGGTAATAGCGCAGAAAGGGTCCAAGCTCAATGGCACATACCCCTGTGGGCTAGGGGTCCTGCAACGCGCCCCTGAACTACCCTTGTCACACGTGGGACCCAACGCGACAAAATCAGCAGCCCTTCCCCTGTCGAGAAAGTAGGGGTAAGCGAAGCTTGTCGTCCGATTCTAGTGTGCCGATTCTAGCGTGAGGGCTTCCGAAGCCCACGCGAAACGTAAGCGAAGAGCCGCCGACCCTGAGTTTAGAGAAAACGAAGCGGAACATCTGCGACAGCGTCGTCTTGCCACAAGCTTCGCTTAACCCCCCCCCCATTCTCGACAGGGGAAGGGCTCTGAATTTTTTTTACCCCAGTCAGAATGCGGCTGCCGTAGTAGGGATTTAACCGCCATCTCGAGCAATGACATAGCCACAAATTTACCAAGGTGGGGGCAAGAGTGTTGATCTGACTTGCGACCGCTTCCGTAGTGCCGCCCGTAGTGTCGCCTTCCGTAGTAACGCAGTAGTGTCGTCTACGGTGCTTTATTGAGGCTTTGCGTGTGCACGCCATGCGTGAGTTGTCCACTTGGTTAACTTGAATAGTGGTCATTTTTCAGAAATAGCAGAAACTACCGTACCGTACCTTGAACTTAAAGTTATCCAGTTTGTCCTCAACCACCGTTGTGTCTAGTGGTAGCGTTCCTTTGTTTTCTCACGTCGCCTTTTCCCTCTACCGCCATCCACCCATGCATGGAAACTGCGAGCAAAAAGTGGAAAGGCTGTCATTGACTCGGTTCCTCAATGCTTCGGTTCTACCCATTCTCTGCCTCCTCTCGCTACCTCATCTCTACCATTCTATCTACCTCCCCTCTGGACTGTTGCACGTTGGTACAATGGTAAGCGCGGCGGCTTCTGCACTGCTTTTTCAGGGGTCACAGATAATTACAGCATTCGAGAGGTTATTGTGGCGACACTCATGGATCTCCTGGAGGCATTGTGCACATGTGTCACTATGAAAATTTTCTCAGGCGCGGACGCCCACGACGACAGTGTCGCCGACACCGGATTGTCTGCGACGCGGGGCCCTTAACGCTATCGCGTTAAAAGGATACCGCTTCTCTTGAACCTGCTTCGGTCTTACGTCGTTTTAAACTTGGAGGTAGGTTAGTAAGCCACGTTCAATTGCTACCATGGGCGTCGACAGGATTTTGTGCCGGGGGGGGGGGGGGGGGGGGGGGGTTGCGGCGTTGCTTCGCGGCGAGGGGTAAGGGCGCTGGTGTGGCGTGGAGGGGGGGGGGGGGGGCAAGGGCCCCTTTTGCACCCCCCTGCCGATATCAATGGTTGCAACATCAGCAAAGATCATACCGCTCCAGAAGAGGTACAATGTGCTTGAGGTAACACCAAAAAAATACTGTGGTCATAACCTTTAACAACAAAGAGCCAAATAAATTTCCTGTCTTTAAAAAACAGCATTTTCTGAAATCTTATGGCACGAGGCGTGTACACTTTTTAGGGTAACAATAAAATTATATGAAGGAACACAACGTTGCTTTTGGAGGGCATTTCCGTAGGCTAATTCGATGAGAATAAGTACCTTAGCCAGCACCGCCTGCAAAACCAAAAGTGTCAATCTCAGACACACGCCTTCTTGTAGCCTTTTTTCGACACATTCAAACCATCTTATAGCGCTATGCAGGACGATGTAGATGTATATTCTTGGGATATACTGGCACGTATATACTGGCACGCAAGAAACAGGTAGGTCGAAATAAAACGTCTAATAGAGTGCCGAGTTTTATACTGGCTAAGTTAGAATCGTAAGTTAGAGAATAAAACCTCTATAATTTTGTAGTTATAGAAATTCCACCTCAACCACAAAAACAAAGCAATTCAAATTATACTTGGGTCAAAGAAAAGGAGGCTTGAAATTTTATATTCAGAGTTTAAATCTCATGGAACCCTAAAGAACGTCTTGAATGGCAGCGCCAACCTTCCCGTCGCTATGCCCAAGTGTAGAGGCACCCAAACGTATTTCGGAACTGTTAAATCTAATCCAAGAAGGCGGAGTGGTGTTTCTAGGGTTCGTTTTCTTAGACTTATAAATCTCCGAGAAGAAACTACAAACGTTTTATGGTCCCATCTTTTCCACATGTATCACAAATCGGTGAGGGTACCAGACCAGTTTTGTGTAAATAGAAATTTGAAGAAAGTATTCTACAGTGGAGCCTACTAATAGCTACTTCAATTTTTTTGATTGACATTGATTACTTTTCTAGGGTTTCAATAAGCGTTTAATTAATTAATGAATGTTTAATTGACCAATGATTTAAAAATTCGCAACGCATGAGGTTCATTAGGTGCTGTTAGTGAAGTACGCAAGGACAAAGAATGAGTTACAACTATTACACAATCTATTTAGGTACGTAATTTACGAAGTGCCAGTATTACCGCAAAAAATCTGCATAAATGATTGGTAAAATGTCTGGAAGCCGCAGGGAAAATGACCAGTCGAGAATAGGACTCAATATACCAATAGCACATTTTTCTTTGCTCTGCGTGGCATCAGCCGCTATGACCACACTTATTTGTGATTTTGATCTTGTGTACAACCCCATGCTTTCGTCTTCGCAGTTTGATAGAAACACCAACGGCAGTTGATAGATACGCAACGAATCGCAAGCGCAATATCCAAATTTTGCATGGACTAAGAGTGGTTTCAAGAGTGTGTGCCTAACGCGCATTTCAGTGAATGAAGCGTGACATGTGGTTACTGTATCCTTGTCCACAGTTCGGTGCCACAAAGCCTAGTGTATAAAATGACCTGCAGACAGCGACAAATGCTAGAATGTCTATTGCTTTGGACGGCGGGCTTCCACTTCAACATTTTGATTTGTTGTATTCACTATTCACAGTTGTCTGCATAAGGTTAGAGGTTTGGTGTTGACCAAATTGTCTGGGCTGCAGAAATTGCTCACTGTTTATTGCGTGCGGACTCACTGTGCTAATGCCGGATAATATATTAAACTAGCCTCCATTGCTGACCAGTGCCGACTCTTAAACATACACTAGGAAGAAAACTTAGGAGCTCATGACTTCATTGGATGCAGTGCTTGGCAGTATCGAAGATATATGTTTCTTCGATATTATCTTAGCTACTTTTCCATATCTTCTATTTGTATCATAGTACGTCTGGCAAGACGTGTATCAGTATCTGTATTTTAGATACATGAAAGAATGTATCATGTATATTAAGATACAAGGTACTGCTTTCGCAAGATCACCGTGCGAAACTATAACCGTTTGCTGAACTCCGCTTCTCAAGCTGATACTGCTGCCACTAAGGCACCTGAATAAAACTAAAGGTCGACACATTTTTTTCCTTTGTATTTCCGCCAGAGCCCTCCAGTGGAGGCAAGTGATGAGGTGTGTGCATGGAACAGAGTCACGTGGGGGCACTAGCGCCGTCTCGACAAGAACAAGCGCGCGTACATCTGCGTGCAGCCCACCTTTTAGTTTCTTGATTCTTTGTTTTTACGGCAAAGGTAAAACTCCGCAGCGGTATTTGCGCCATCGTCCAGAGGCTTCTTATTGACGTTCTTGCAATTGACCCTTTTCGCGGAGCAGTTTGTTTTAGAGAAACTAGATGGCGCTCACGGCGGCGCGCCATACCTCTCCTCTGCGACCGCGTTCGAATACGAAACCACTACTGCTTCTACCTTGCTTCTGTGCGATCAGCTGTCGGAAATGCAACTGAGTTTTCGCTAACATACTGTGCTCCAATCATGCTAGATTGCATCATGTGGATTGAAGACGTGTGCAGTAGTTGGCTGCAAAAATAGTGACTGGCATGTTGAGCAATAGAATGAATTTTTGTGGCCAAGTTTGCGGACCGCTGATGCCACTGTCGGAACGTGTTACCGGCAATTCGTGATGTACGGCTTTCCTCGAGGGTACAGAAATTTGCTCATCCGCCAGCCTTGTATCGCTAACCTTCAAAGAAAAGGCTTCATCCCCAGAACGTCGGCAAGAGTGAGTACCACTCCTAAAAGAATGACAAAGGGAGTAGCGCCGCCTCCTGTCATAGTAAGTTTCGCGCACGTTATCTATACACATCTGTCCCAAATGGCAGGAAAACTTACGCCCACTCTATCGCCGACGTATCAAGAATAAGTGAATGGGCGCACACTTCAATATATGCGCACTGTATACGCACAATAAATGACGGACTACAGCGATGGCACACGAATGGTCGAAGCTGAATGTTTCGTGATGGTCCACAAGAGTAAGCGAGTTACTAGGTGTAATATATATTTGCTACAAGGTATTACAATGTACAAAATAGCTACGTTTCGAGCCTTGTGCACAGCAAGGACAAATCTGACGGAATTGAGCGCACCCATGACCGATTAGGCAGAGAATTATCAGATAGTGACCACACCGAGTAACTTTACTGAGTCAGAAACGTGAAAAGCCGCTGCTTCAAAATATTTGCCCAAATAAAGTACGAAGACCAAAACACCATAATCTCCTTTCAATTCATGAGCGGAATGTTTGGATAGCTTGGAATGCATGTTTAGACCCGGGTTAGAACAAGCACTATATACGCTGCTTGCGCCGTTTGGACATAGCTTAATCAGCTCCGAAAGCGCTTTTGCTAGTTTTCTGAAGCTGTGTCGTCCACCTAGTCACCGTCTACGATATCTCCGAAAACAGAGGTTTTCTAAGCCACGCCGGCGTCATACACTTCCATTGTAAACAAGGAGGCAACGGAGGCAGTTGAGGCAAGCAATGGACGCGTCACCACGTGATCAAACATGGCAGCGCCCACGGGATCGCCGCGAAAAGGGTGACCTGCTTGCTGCTCGGCAAGTAGAGCAGTGACTCCCATCAATTACAAAAGCGACAAGAAAAAACTACTCACAGCGCAACGTATTAGGAGCTTTCATGTTAAGCAGCTAAAGCAACCCCAATAACTTGCTTCGGAATGAAAAGAGTATACTTCGAGCAAGAAAGGCAACATTTTGAGATGCTAACGGATATTAGTTTCAAATGAAGCACAGTTTGTCGTAGTTAAGAAATTTACAATCAAGCATTTTTGTGCATACGCGTTTGCTGCTACATTATATAGATGTATAATAAGAAGTTTGCGAATGTGTCGAACTACCTTAAGATACAAATGGAAAGCATCGTATTGGATACAATAACGGCGGTAGTATCTTGTACCTGTACCTCAAATAAGTGTTGGCCGAGTATCTTATGTCGTATCATGATACAATTGCAAAGTGTCTTTTCCAGCCCTGCCTGGATGAATGTATTGGTTTGTATTTAATTGATAAGCAGATCAGAGCCCACAGATTGGCGCTGTCGCAAACTGTGCAGTGCAATTTCTAAGTCACATAAATGAAAGCTGCTTCTCTGTTCTCCTCAAATGGTGAGAGAAGAGTAATGAAGGTGAGAGAGGAGTCATGAAGCTAGATCCTGCAGCGAAGTTGACGTGGGCATAGGTGACCACCTTATCTGCTAGCCAGAGGAGAATCTTAGCCCCATGGCAAAAACTTCAAAATGGCTGTGAAGGTGGCAATTCCCAGATTGCATACTGAATACGCCCTACACTATCGAAAACACAACAGGAATAACGTTCCAGAGTATTGTGCCCATTGGTCTGTTCTGACTATTTCATTCACCGGTGCACATAATTCATGGTAAGTGTTGATTGCTTTTTGACGTAAACCGTCTTCAAGATTGGTCGGCGTGGTGGAGGGGGCGGTTTCGCTTGCAACAACCGTATGTTCTTAAAACATTATCGCTTATATCTTCTCGACTGTAATACCAACGCTCCTTACTTTGGTACCGTTCTGTAGATGCAAAAAGTTTTGGCTTGGTCGTACATGGGTCGCGTGCATAGAGTTGGTTGTCGCGCCACGGATGAAGCAATCGGAGCTAGATTGGCCCCTCACTCGGCGTCGACAGCGGCTTCGGTCAGCAGTAGATTTGTAGAGCTGAGCGGGAGTGGTCGCATTCGAAATAGCTCACTCAGCCATAGTAGGTATAATTCCTCAAACCTTTGCCGATAATGAGTAATAATGCATATAAGTGCGCAATTTTGAGCTGACATTTCATGCTGGTTCGACTACGGCACCTCCACATTCGACTCATCAGTCCAGACATGGCATGAGTAGACCGAAATCAAAACAAATTGATGCCAATTTCCACCTACTAATATTGACCATGTCGACTCCAATACGAATCGCGAGCGACCGCAATACCAAGCCTAAACCATCAGACATGCACCATGTGTATAATAAGTGAAACATGTTTGGATTCTAATGCGCGAGCAAATGTGATGCCCGTTAAGTTGATATCGTTCTATGGAGGCAAGAAGCAATTACTCACTCACGCATGGCCGCGTGCGCAGTTGACGCTGTTGTTGTGACGCGTATGACGCGATTGGGACTAAATTTAGCTACGCGCACGGCGTTCAGACAGGCGTAGTTCGGCAGTACAGTGTGTTTATCCATGTGAGCAGCAGTGGTGCTGTTTGATCGAGACCGCAATACCATATTAGGTATCTTTCACCAAACTAGAACTGGTGCTTATCAGTACCTACAAGGTCTTCAAGAGCGCTATTTATTGCAGCTATCTCAAGCTTACTCGGATATGGCACCTTTGCATCCGGCGCGTAGGGCCCGGAATCGGCGTGGAGAAACTCAGGCAGCAAGGCACAGGGATATGCAACCTCCGTGACTACGGTGAAACGTGTACGTAGGAATGTGCAACCACAGGAGAGTGAGGCAAGCGAAGGAGCCCAAATCATCTACGTGGGTGTCGGGATCATACACGTGGGCGGCACAAGCCAATCAGGGGTGCCACCAGTAGGGGTGTCATTTCTTGAATTTAGTACCCAAAGGCCACTACGAGTAGGCAGCGAGCGCGATTGCAAAATTAGGACACAATGTTCTCCCTAGCCTTAACACAAGTTAGGCATGCGGGCTTTCTAATGATAGAATATGTGTAACTTGTGTACTTGGGGCGCTATAACGTAAAATGATTCCAAACTCTTTTGATTCAAAGTTCTGCAATCAGCCTCCACGATTGGTCAAAACATTTTCCGGCCACTCCCAACTTCACCTTTCTGTCACTCGACGTCACGAAAATCGCGATAGCTCCCCATCTGATATAACGTGTACACACTGATTATGCATAATTAAATCACACAAAAGAAAAATAATCATTCCTGATTCGACGACTTTTCACCATTAGCCCTCTGCTATTGGTCCAATGTTTTCTGGCTACGCCCACTTCGCCTGTGGGTCACGTGACCTCACAAAACCACGAGAACTCACCAAGTCAAAGCGACGTGTACGCGAAAAAAAATGCATTAGTATGCCGAACAAAACTGAAAATTTTTCTGAATAGCCACAGACTGCCCCGTTCCGAAAGGAATAAAAGATGGGTGCCCGCCGATCGCTCAGGCCCTCGCTACTCGCGCTATACCGGTGAGCATGTATTTATTTGCGCATGATAAACCTTTCTGCGTGGCAGTAAAACGTTACCGAGCCCTTTCGGCATGCATGCGACATCGTTCTGCCAACTCTTCCTTGCTGAGGATCCGTTTTAGCGGCATTCTTATCCTTCCGTTGCACGCCACCGCGATTTTTGACCAGCCACCACAAGCTAAGTAAGGCGAAGCGGACCAATCGGAGAAGCCGGCTCCACCCTCTTCATGCGGTTATCTATTTTCACTCTGCTGGCTCGGCTCCATCGAAACCCTCTCCACTGGAGCGTGCTCCTCGCCTCTTGTCAGCCAATTAGATAAGAAAAACCGCTGAGTGTAGACGATGTTATTGGTTTTGAAAACGAACAAAGGTGACCTCCTATATACGAGGAGAGTGTTTGATTGGGTTGTTCAGACAACGCTGTGGGTCACCGCCCGGTGCTTGCGTCGGTGATTACGTAAATTTGACGTCAGGAGTTTGGAATCAAAACAGTTTGGAATCATTTTACGTTATAGCGGCCTTGGTTACGTTTTTTTTTTCACAGTGCACATGCACCCTCAGCAAACCGCACAGGGCGTTTCACGCACCCCCTGCGGTTGCGTCTTTCATAAAGCCTGGACATTTCTTTCTTGTAAATAAACGCTTTCCTTCTTAAGGCACACAACAACCATTCTTCAACAATAAATAATAATGGTAAATCACCATACTTATGTTAAGCTTCAATACTGTTCAGGTAATTTCGAACGCTGGTTTCCACTTTCTTCTGACAGAGGATGAAATATCCCTGCAAGAGTCATGAATGACCTCTTGTACATGTTGTTGCGGGAAACTTGGATAAATAGCGAGAACAAAAGCAATGGTTGCAAATATTTGGAAGAGGTCGCTCCTCATTCCATTTAGAGCTGCCCACAAAGGTATCGTAAGTTAGTGAAACTGCTGAAACGTGGAGGCCCAAATCACCATTTCTCACACAGATGTCCTCTACATTGAAGCTTCTCCTCTTGAAGAAGACTTTGTTTATGAGGGCGATGTGCATTGCGTGCATCTTGTCTCCGGGCAAATCCATAAATGAGGACATGGCACAATCCACGTATTCTGCCAATAGCTGACGTAAGTCGATGCTACAGTTTAGTGTATGCTTCCTATTCTACTCTTTACAGCAGTAGCCTTCACAAAAAAGTGTAAAGTTCACTAACTGGCCCGTAAAGGTGCCTGACCTCACACCAATTCAGTACTATGAAGCAGGCGTTTCTAAAGGTTGCAGTGTACTTGATAAGTTAAGAGCTATTGCCGAATATTCAGGCAAGCCTTGAAAAAGGAGACTATTGCGACTAGAAAGTAAAGCAAAAATACGCATGAGGTAAGGCAAACAGGGATCTTCCAGCCATTTGACAATAAAAGGCACTCAGGTACAGGAAGACATGCGCTATGGCAATACAGAATTTGTTAAGAAAAGGAAGGTTGAAAAAACATGGTCACACGAACGAGAGCTAATGACTCCGTGGGTCTTCTATTAATCTATTGCACGTCCGTAATTTTTTTGCTATGAATATCTACCAACACTTGCCAGATTTATCTCAATGAAGTTTATTCTGAGTACTCAAAGAAGGAAGCAGAAAGCACGGAGAGCATGGAGCTTGAAGTCAAGCTAGCAATGTGACATCGCAGGGCAATAAAAACACAAAGAATACTTCTCGGGACTATTTGCTCTGGGTTGCGCTTCTCGATGCTTCCGGATAGCGTCGGCACTAGAAGGCGTAAGCGCATTTGAATGCGAAAAAAAGTCCATAAGCTATTAGGAATTAGGAGCACATTTTAGAATGGCTTAGGCAAGCCATTACCGACTTTAGAATAATTTTTATTTTAACTGAGAGTCAGAGTATGGGTCCTAATTCCAGACTTTTAACCATTCCTCCCAAGAGCTCATAGCTTATACCAACATAAACAAAGATGAAGCTGCTAATTTCTGAAGCAAAACAAATTCCGTCACACCATTACAAGGCGCCAATGTGTAACGTTACTGCTTATCCCTAGCCGTTGGGTGACGCTGAAACAATGATTATTCGGGTTTTACTGCTGCGGAAAATGGCCTAACTGGTATTTCCCTACGCGATGTGTTCGAGAGATGACATTACATTCCCGTAATGACTCGTCGGCCTTAGAAGTGGCTGATACTCGAACTCCTGCTTTGCCACTGGTAGGCACCGTGAACAAATCATTATTTGAAGAAGATTTCGTACATAGGTGTGCAGGTATCTTTACTGACTGCATCAAGTTATGCAGTGAATCAGGTGCACAAATTTAGTAAAACGTGTTTAAGCGTTGTTCGAAACGCGTATTTCGCGCTCTTTCACCATACTTGGCCCTTGTGCCACAACACCCCAAATTCAACATTGGATGCAAATAGAGAATACTGCTTTTCCAGATACCTGGAGGATGAATGATCATGTGGTCCACGTGCTTTAGATCAAAGGTTCCTCGTAGTTCACCGGATATCCTGTGGAGAAAAAAAAAACACTATATATACAGCACTAAAATTCTAATGTGAATTTCGATAATACTTTGTACTGTTTTCGTAATATGATCGAATCAAGCGAACGGAAGTTTTGTTTATATTCTGCATTCGTTCCACTTCACACTGCCGTCCGGGATGTCCGGTGGTGTTATATGTCCATATTGGTTCTGGCGTCGACAGAAACTGAAACAGGCAGCAAAATGTCCATGTGAGCTCGCAAATTATAGATATTCCGCTTCTAAAATTCTAACTGCTTAATATTACGACGTTTAATTGCCCTATGTGACCCTATGGAGCCTCAAGGTAGCGCTCTTAGAGGGAACGTTCAGTGTTATTGCAAATGCAATAGGCAACTCACTCTTGCGAATCCGCCAAGTTTACGTCCTTGATAGCGATGATGCACCCGGGGCTGTATAAATTGAAGATAAAACAACTTGTTGGCTTCTCACATGCATGCAAAATAAACCTCAGCAGGAACTTTTCAATTGGACATCAAACCGCATTTGTTTGGTTTACACCTCGCACTCCATGCCTGCTATCATTCCATAGTCAGTGACCACGCATAGATGGAAAATTAAGTGCTCCTAGAAGGGGAGATTTATAAACGCGTAATCATCGTAATTGTGTCAACTTCCTTTCAATATTTATTGTACACCTGCACTCACCTTTGTTCTGCCAAGGCATTTAACTGCCACGACGCTCCTTACCATATTCGGGAAGCTTTTACTGCGTGAGGTGACAGTATACAGTACCCATGCCCGCGAAGAGATCGGTCGTTCACTTTCCCTGAATATCTCGGTGTGAGCGTCCACACATAAATTGCGTTGCTTTCAGAGAGGAGGAAATTCGTACAGAAAATCCTACCACGGTCACTCATTTAACCAACACGTTTTTGTTTGGAGCTTTCTTACCACAAGTGTACTTTCTGTTAGCGCGTTTCTGCATGGCTGGAGCATGCCGATTGTTGCTGAACAACTAGGCACTTTGAGTTTTTGAGGGTTCTTTTTCAAGGGAATTAGTATTTCTTATATTGCACCGCACTTGATGTTCTGCCATCCTGGTATTGCTCTTCCCTTCCCTTGGCCCCCATTCTGTTACTAATGGAGCACAGGTTACCTGCCATACGCATAACATGACCTCCCAAGCTTCATTTTTTCCCTCTTAATGTCAACTATACTATCGGATATCCCCGTTTGCTCTCTGATCCACACCGCTCTCTTCCTGTCTTTTAACGTTAGACCTAACACTTTTCGTTCAATTGCTGTGTGCACGGTCCGTAAATTGTTCTCGTGCTTCTTTGTAAAACTCCCAATTTCTGGCCCAACTGTTAGCCAAAGTAGAATACAATGAATGGACACTTTTCTCGTTGATGACAGTGGCAAGCTCCCAGTGAGGATTTGATAATGCCTTGGGTATGTACTCCAAGCAATATTTATTCTTGTGTAAATTTTCGTCTACCAAAATTGGCATAGTATGACAAGAGTGTATGACCACCATAACTGATAGATCATGACATAACTGTCTGTTATGTACGTCATGACACAGCCGCCTACGTCTTGGCGCTCTCATGGGCGTTTCGTTAACTTGGTAAATACTAAAACTATTGAAATGGGTGATGGTATAAGTTATAGTCATGAACATGACTCAGCAAACATGACAATGACTCAGTGAAAGAAGAATAATATTCAAAAAACACGAAAATGGATTCGGACGTTAGTACTAAGTGAAGGAAAACACAAAAGGATGGTAGTAGAACCAACATTTAAGACCATGACTCAGAAAAAATGACAATGACTCAGCTAAAAAAGATTAACACTCAAAAACCAGTGGAACAGGTTAGGGTGTGCTACTAAGTGAAAGAAAAGGCTAAAGGGCGATGGTCGAGGTCAGTCATGAGCATGACCAAGGCTTTCGCCTTAAGGTCTCTTAGGCGTAGCTAAAGGGACTCCTGAGGGCTCATGACATGAATGCCATGACATGTGTGTCATGTATGTCCTGAAACAGCCGCCTACGTCTTGGTGCTGGAGATCTAATCGTCGTTACGTTAACTGCGTAGGCTCCCGGCACACTGCTTCGCATAACATCCATACCCACAGGGCATGGGATCTGCCGGTTTTTAGATGCGAAGCAGCTTATGGTCGAGGCTGTCACTCCCTCCCTCCCTCCATCCATCCACCCATCCATCCTACTGCGCATGCACATCCTCCTTCCCCTCCTCTCCTCTCCTTATCTCATCTCCTCTCTGCATTCATGCGCATCCTCCTCTCCCTCCTCTCCTCTCCTTGTTTGATCTCCTCTCCTCTCGGCATTCCTCCTCTCCTCTCCGACGCTCCTCTGCTCTCCGGATTGCGCAATGATGGCAACACCTGCGGCTCCGCGCGCTATAATGCGAAGCAGCTTAGGTTATAGACTGTTTTTTCGTGGGCGCCGCCATTGCGTAGCCAGTGGCGCCGTCTATGGGCGGTTGGCATGCTGGCTTGGGCGAACGCCCGTGTTGTATGCTGTGGTATACGCTCGGCGGCAGTTTCTGGTGGATTTTTTCGCACTCGCACGGTCTATTTAGTATGAAATGGCGTCTTCTACGTGGGGAATGGTCCTGTGAGGCGTAGTGGAGGAATTTAAGTCTGAAGTAATCAAGCGCATGGAGTGTTAGGGCGGACGGAGCACCCAACGCGAGCTGTGCGCGTTTGTTTCAGCCTACAATCAGCCTCAGATAACAGTTAGGTATTCCTGAAAATTCGTTTCAGGAATGTTACCTTACTGCAGCATTCTCAGCACTGTAATTCTAAGCTCTGGTTTAGCTGCAACGAGTAGTTACGAAACATTTGACGATCCTAACAGCGTGGGTACCGTTGTGCTGGAGAATAAGTCGGGCTGTTTACTTGACAAGCGTTCAAGTTGTTATGTGTAGATACACTGGGCGACTGCCTTGTTTGCTGGGCAAGGTTTCCGCCTACAAATGAAATACTTTGGTTAATAATAACCGCATACCGTACAGTGTGAATCACACTTTTCGAGTGGTCGAACGACCAGCTGCAGACTGTGTGAGCACCCGAGGCAGTACTAAATGCTGTGTTATAGATCTATTTGTTCTATATAGCGTATGGTCAAAGTGGTCCAAGCATGCATGCGGTACGACCATGCGGAGTCTTATTGCGTCGTTATCCCGTGTTCTGTCTTACTTTGCCGCAAAAGGAGGACATCTGAAGTCTTTTTTTTTTTCAGTCTCCTAAGTTCAGTCATTTACGACCCATTCACCCACGTTACGGAAATTGTGTACTTACAAATAGCTGTTGGATTCTCTTTATGCGATCCCCTTTGTATATTGTCCCTTACAGTGCAAAAAAGGCAATGCCGATCTAAGCACGAAGCAATTGTGTGTATCATGTTGGCTTGCCAACCGCAGCGCTCGCTGTGTTCGGCCTCTTGCCGGAGGCTAACGTAGACATTGATTTGAAGTCTACTAGACTTAAAATGCATGAGAAGGATTCCGGTGGCTGATGCAAATGTTCTACAACAACTCTTCGTCGAGTGAAAACCCATAAATCCAACATAGATCACAACACATACACACACCGCGGCTGATGATGCGCGTCGCATTTTTGCACATGCAAGAGAAATTTCCAGATACTGTAGCTACTGCTGCACCTAAAGGCTACACAGTGGTTGTTCGACGACCTCGTAAAAAACTGACACCCCGTAAATTGCACTCGGGACTAGCTAAAACACCTCCGAATCGCTCCGCAGCGCGCGATCGGCAACACATTCAAGCCACGCCGCGCCGGCTCGCACAAGCCAGAGAGGAGGAAAGGCTCGTCGCGCGCCCTTTCCTCCTCGCCCGATGAAAAGGTCTATAGGCGCGACGGTAGGCGCCCCAGAGGCACCGGCAACAGTCACCAACGCCGCACGCATTTTGAGCGAACGCGGGCAAAACGCCGATGGTGTCGACAACAGTTCTGCGCGTTGCTGGTGCTGCTGCATGTCCACGTTTCTACAGCTGATAAAACTACCTTGAGTCGACCCCATGGCTGCTTCGCATACTACTCAGGGTTCCCCTACGGGAAAATGGTGTAATTTTTTCTATTGAAGCGCTTTCGGAAATCCTTCTTCCCATGCACAATTCAGCAATGAAAATGTCTGCCTGAATTTATTACCTGCAGTAATGTTTCTGGAGGTGAAGATGCCCTATTTGGGCACCTTCGGTACCCCTCCTGCTTGGACATTGCCGCTGTCCGCAATATCGCTAAATAAATAAACAAAAATAGGCAACTAATACAGTGCGATCGCCCCAGGAGACCCACAATGTCGAAGTGAACGTGTCGACACTGCACCAATTACAGGAATAATACGGGCCTGAAACTTGCGTCACCGGCACGTGATGCACGAGTGATTATATTGGCGAACAAAACGGTAGATACCTATAATTGTTGCTTGCGCAGTTTGGTGTTGGTCGTTGTGGTGATGTTGCAGCAGGCGGGGTTAGCGTGGCATACATTTCCGGCAATTTATCTTCCTGGTTAAGTAGTTTGTTCATACTGGTTATAATGTGTTATGAAGCGAACCAAAAGTAACCGATATGAGTAATGTTTTTTCCCGTCATCATATTTTCGTTTTGGTTTGCGGTACGACTCAACATGATTGCCGTAGCCAATTCACTACATGTACCATTCAGCAATGAAGTGAGAACGGCCAATATCCCTGGGGGAGTAATCGAAACGGTGCAAGCACATTGGAATAACATGGACATGACACTGACGAAAGCTACTAATTTACTACCAAGTGATGGAGCTAAACGGAGCCTGAAGCTAGGCGCAACCCCGCTATAGGGACAACGTGCTGTGCGCCACTCTGCTACGAGATACCAGCCGCCGTGAACGCCTGTGGTATATAGTCGGGTACAGCTTTAGAAATCAGCGGCCTTTGCATCTCAAAGGTGGACGCACAAGCGCCTCCACAAATGGGCATGCACTTCAGACTGACGTCATGAGCCGGACGGCCGGTGGCCCCGCCGACGCAGAACATGGCCCCGACGCTTCGACATGCTCCGAGCCGCGTTAGCTGCGTGCATCTGCCCTTCGCCAGAGTGCATTCCCAAATTGTTTGTGGTAATCTATCGTGTGTAAAATATTATGGCGAGCTTACGACGTACAATTTGTGCCGCTTGCGTTTGTTCTGAAGCCGTGGTCCGGCGAAGAAAGCTTGCAGCGCACACCGGTTACGCTGCGCTGCGCTACGTCTGAATCCTGCAGTGACACACCGCTGCAAACAAACATCCTGCGTGTTAGTTCTATGGCGCTTTGTTTTGTTTCATAGTGAAGTCATGACGAAGAGAGTTTGCCAAAGTCTCGTACCAACTGGGAAGGGCGCGGGTGTGTTCGTGTACTGTGTCGCTGTGTTTCTCGTCGAACGTGGGGAAGTGATGGAGCAAACCCATCCTCAGGATAAATGAGAAAAGCGTACGCCGATAAAACAAACCTACGAGTGTCTCAACAAAAGAGATTTGCGAAAGCCACCTCCAACACAAAGATTCGTTGCCGCCAGCTCAGCGCGCAAACGATCGTTGGCAGCAGTGTGATAAGATAGCCGAGCGTCAAGCAGCGTCGATTGAACCTTGTGTAGCACGGTCGATTGATTTTTGTCCAGCAATGCTAACGATCAGTGACTAACACGCGCTGCTTCAGCGAATGTCATTGAATTAGTAACAGTGGGGCGTTTGGTAGCAGTGTCTTTTCCTTAATGTCAGCCTCAGTACTAATATAAAATTATTATTGCTAAACGGGAGCCCTTACAAGGGACCTTGGCATAAATTCGCGTCGTTGTGTGGCTTAGTACTCTTTGTTCACTGCATGCGCCAGCTGTAGAATGTTAGTTAAGTTGGATTTATTGGCGCAAAAGCGGCTACGGCTATGCTGCGCCAGACACAGGGTGATAAGCTGTAGAATGTCTGCTGGGACACAAACACGCATAAGCTGTGCTTCCAGCACTCGACATGCTTTGCCACAACACAGCTCTGAGCTGCGTTTCAGTTCTCGTGATCTGCTGCTACAAAAAATGACTATGACAGTGAAGGCAACGGGGCGAATGTAGAGAAAAAAAGAAGAAAAAAACTTACGACAAGGTAGGCACAGCAGCTTGTGAATTGACTCCTATTTCCTCTAGCCACGTCTGTGTGTAAATATGTGTGCGTGTATCCCTGCGTGTTTGTCTATATTTGTTATATTTTAGATCATAGTTATCGCGCCTGCGTTGGTGTGCATGTGTGTGAGTATGTGAGTGCTTCTGTGCGTGTTTTTTTCTTATTTCTGTACTTTTATTTTTGCGTTTTGCCTTATTCAAACCACCAAGTCAGGGATGGCCTCTTCAATCTCATTACAGCCTTTCTCTTCTATACCTTGTCTTCTCATCCTGCGATCTTGCTGCGTTTTCTCCTACTATTCTGCCCATGCTTCCTGTGTTGGTACCCCAATGTGATTGACAAACTTGAACTAAAGGAAGTTGTGTCAGCTATGACAACAGGAAAGTTGGAAGATGCATTATGTTAAAAGCACCACGTGGCTTGCGCAGTAACTTCGCCTCTTACCCCTGTTAATGTGTTTGCACATCAGTGCCTGCGGCAGCTCGCCATAAGTGCCCATTAAAGGTTACCATATCGTGAAACAGCACCTTGCTATGTTGTTGCTTTTTTCATGCTTCCGGTCGTATAAATAGATGGTTCCGCTGACCAGCAGATATGGTAGTACACAATTATAACATTGTGCAGTGCGGTGCCATTTCCTGTCTTGACGCTTTCATCATTAGAAAGGCATTTTTCAGTGAAAGGAGTTCAGCACAGCAGGGCTCTGAGAGCTTTTCCAACTTTCACCATGTATTACTTCACAAATTTCACTGTCGCAATCTGGCCGTCACTTTGCCTACGGCTTGTGCAATGAACAAAGTGCTTCACTAAAACACGTTCGATCTTACTGAGCATATTTCAGGACAGAAAAAAAACGACAAAGAACGATAGCAAAGCTATTCAGGTTAATAATTACGCTTGCATTCGCATTACTTGCCCGATTCCGATAAATAAATAAGACATTGGCCATGATATGACTATGATTTGAAGTGCAGACTGCTAACGTCATGCCCTGACTGCTGCTATTTCTCCACGGGGTCGTCAACCTCTAAAATGGCTGCCCGAATGTGCATTTTTGGCCTCACTAAGCGAATGACGTCTGGTATTTCTTCTCTTATAAGCATTACTTGTCTGAGTCAAATAACCCAAATAAACAATGCAACGACATGAATGTGATTTGGCGTGCAAGCTGGTAACAGTGGTTGTCAATTTTGCGTTGGCTACTGCTTTTTCTCCAATATTGGCTATGGCATGACTGCGATTTGAAGTGCAGATTTGCTAACGGTGCCTCTCAAGCGTGCCCCGACTACTGCTATGTCACCATGGGGCCCGTCAAATTCGACTGGGGCAGCTCGAATGAGCATTGCTGGTCTCACTACGCTAATGACGTTTTCTATTTGTTCTCTTATTTGCATTACTTGTCTGAGCCAGATAACGAAAATAAACAATGCAACCACCCGATTATACTTTGGCGTGCAAGCTGCTAACCATGGCTGTCAATTTCGCGTTGACTACGGCTATTTCACCAAGTTTGGCTGTGGCATGACGGCGATTTCAAGGGCAAACAGCTAACGGTGCCTTCCAAGCATACCCAAACTACTGCTATTTCAACACGGGGCTCCTCAAGCTCAACAAGGCCTGCCCAAATGAGCATTTTGGGCCTTACAAAGTTAATCAGGGTTAACAATTGTGCTTCCATTCAGATTTACCAGCATTTAGGCATATTTCTATGCTAGTTCTTAAAGTGAGCACGATGTGTGTAGTACATTGTTTATAACAATTGAGGTTCTATTAAAAGTTCCAGTAGTAGCCCTAATAAGGACTGTTGATTTGTTAATAAGAAGCCGTTATGCTTAGTCGAGTGGCTCTATGCCAGAAAGCTCGCGGTCGGAGTCACTTTCTTCAGTGTCATCTTCACCCTGTTGGATGACGATGGGTTGAATGTGCTCACTCCCAGACGTGTCAAGTCTGAACTTTACCTCCAGGTGCATCACGTGCTGAATGGTCTTCCTCCAGTCTTCCACCATTACGTACCTAATTTTCTCCCTCAAGGTGTATTCGACCGTGCACAGCTTGACGTCTCTGCTGTCCGCAGTGATGCCATTTCTGATATTGGCCCACACAAGCTCAATGGGATTAAATTTGCAGTGGTTCGGCGTGAGCCTGAGTACAACGCAACCAACCCTTTCAGCTGTGTTGCCTACGATGTAGCTCACAAAGCGTGACTTTACAGATGCCACCAGCACAAGCAGCTGCTTTTTACCATCTTTTCACTGTAGGTGATGTTCTTGCTTTTGAGCCACTCCTGTATTTTTTTTCCGTCTTCCAGGCCGTCGTCGGCAATTTCTCTTTTCGCCGGCTATGGTAACGTGCATTGTCCATAATAAGTATGCTACCAGCTGGTACCTTCTGCAGATCGTCATTGAATCATCCCTCGAAGCGATTGCCGTCCATTTGTTTGTGGTAGCCGCCTGTCATTTGGCCTCCGAATACATCCAACCAGCCGTCGACGAAACCATTCTGATTGCAGATGGGTGCCACCATCTAGCGCTAGCATTTCCCGGAACGTTGTTCCATACCCGTCGACAGGCCATTTGCTTGAGCGTACAGGCGTCCGCACGTCTACACCACGGTGTATGTCCACACGATCGGCCGTGTGTGTCCCGCCGTCACCCATGTCTCATCTAAGAAGATCTTTTGGCCTTCCGTCCGGTATCGCTCCACGTCCCGGAGGTAGCGATTCCGCCAATTGGCGACGTGACGCTGGTCGATAAGCCGCGAGTTGCGGCTGGTTTTTTCGTGTTTTAAGCCGATCTCGGCAAGCAGGCGACGCCCGGTACACCGATTCAGTGATGGAAGATCCATACGCTTCGAGAACTCGTTAGTTACCTTCTCGACCGTCGGTATGTCTTTGCGGCGAAATAAATTGTGCACACAGCACCTCGGCGCGCACAACCTGAAACTGTCAAACTTCGCGCTGCGATATTCTCCGCATTTCGTGGGCACTTTCGCGAGGGCTACGACAGTTTGCCACCCGAAAAATGCGAAGCTTCAACTTCCTCCCTCACCCTAAACACTGTCCTTTCGCTGACACCGAGCATCTCGGCGACAAAAATTGCTCGTGTCCTCCAGGCTGCATCAACGCCCCCTATTACTCCAATACGCGTAGCAGTATAAGATAATGTTGAAATAATCACTGTTCAGAATGTGACCGTGAATTTAATTCAAAACGATGATTGAGGCATTTTTCATCTTCTCGCCCCAGGTTTGTGATGGTTTCGATAAATGCATTGTTTTTAATACCTGGTAAATAGGAACTGATTATTTTGGAGCTTGAAAAACTAATACTAAATGTTCCGCGTACGTGTAAACCAGCGCAAAGTCATGCAGCACAGCTCTTTCTACTTGTGTCCTCTGCAACGAAGCTAAAAATTTAATTGATGGGTTTCAACGTCCCAAAGCATTTTTCTGATTATGAGGCTGGGGTGCCGAAGTGGAGGACTCCGGAATAATGTTGACCCCCGGGGATCTTTAATGTGCACTACAACGCAAGCACATGGGCGTTTTTGCATTTCGCCTCCACCGAGATGCGTCCACCGCCGCCGGGATCTCGTCCACAGCGTGCAACCATGCTATTACCTATATGATTTTCTTTATTTACATTAAAGCAAACATTTCAATTTCCTTTTCGCAGAACGCTGCGCCTGAGAGAAAAACCAGCGGATTAAATCAGCGATTGCACACTATAAATACACGCCCGGCGCCGTCGATCTTGTTACGTAGCAGGTGACGCACAGCACTGTAGAAGGCACGGGGTTATTTTTCACTCGTGATCCGGCATGTGCAGTAGCCATTCCTATCACGAGAGTTAAACCAAACCAGTCATCAACACACATAAATCTTATTTATACCGAGACATGCATGGGCGTTTTAGAAGCAGTAACAATTTTTTTCAGTGGGGCTATTTCTTTAGTCGCGGAGGAAATCGACTGCTGCGCTTCGGTCATCCGGGTGGGGCCTCACTTGAGTTCTTAAGATGTACCCGACTATACATAGCAAAATCCGAGATCTCATTGGCCTTGACTGCCAACTATGAAATCTTTTTTTTTTTTTTGAGCGCAGGCTTACGCTGACTACAACGGTCAACTAAATGCTGCCGTTGAAGAGAAACACTGGCAGTTCTTGCCTTGGCACCAGTTGAAAGCGAATGCAGCGAATAAAATGCTAGGAATTGCTCTCGCGGAGATTTTCATCTAGAAGGATCTGCTGATGGCGGTTTTTATCAGAAAGCAAAGTCCACCCAAGCAACCCGCATTTCTGGTTGCTATAGGGAGTTTCGTAATCTTGAGTGACTACGAAGTCCGACATATTGCCAATTAGAGAGGAATTTGGTACCGGCAGGCTGCCAGTCGTCAGTAGTGGTAGAATCGGTTGGAGGCAGACGGTCAGTCTGATAACCCTTCTAACAAGGCGCCCTTAAAATATTGGCGGTTTAAAACTCAACTGACGTAAGCGTACATAAAAAGAAAATTGGCTTCCAATAACACTGATACATCGGAAATATTTGTAGTGGCAGAAACACTGTCCTCAGCTTGTTATTCTGTTCATTTCATTGTTTGTATACGTGACATTAATAGCAGCATACTATTTTTGACACCACAACTAATGAGCAATGTAGTTCGTTTTGAAAGCTGCAATCAAGTGCGGACGTTTAATATTTCCACAGTGGCAGGCGTGTTTTGCAAAAGCGCAAATGCCTTAGCGCTCGAATTTTTTTCTCAGTGATATGTCATAAACGTAGCAGGATGCTTGAAAAAATCCTCTTTGAATCTACGAATTTAATCTTCGAGAGAAAACCCCTCCGAAAGGTGAGAACATGATTGCTGCTCCTGCTTCAATAAATAGTTTCCAGACCTAATTATTCAGCTTTTGTGATAAATAAAAGGACCTACAGCGTTTCTAGAAGTGAGCGACTCAGTAAAAGCTTAAGTGACCGAAACAATTATGAATATGTATTCAGTTTACTGTGAACCGCAAAATAGAATCGAGAATTAAATCGTTGCGGTACGTAAACAAAATACCGTGTTCTGATGAACCAACATCTCCAAGCTGACATGGTTAGAGAAGTTTTATAGTGAAGGTTAAAGACATTATATCGACGAGCATCGCAATGACGATAGAAGTGAAAGCCACACATAAGGAGTGTTCAACCCAATTTAAAAATTCAAGAGTAGATGAAGAATATCTTACCACAAAAAATATGAAAGGGCTTCTCACGTTGAACCGGAATCTGCCTTCCAGTATAGTTAAAGAAGCGGCGAATAGAAGCAAAGCAAGAGAATTAATTCTCGCCATGCTTCTAGCTGAGAAACTGTCTAGGCAGACAATATCGGGCGCAGCACTTCCAGCAACGGCTGCATAAAAAAAAAAAGGTTTTCATATATTCGAAATGACAGCCGACGTAGGATGTCTATTGTCCAAAGCGGCGCACAGGTGCGTAGCGCAAGACAAGAACGCTGTGCAATTCCTTTTACATATTTCTAGCACGTAAATTTTTTTTATGAAAATGACTTTGCGAACATATTGTTACTGCGTGGTGGAAATAGAATTGACCGTTGCAGAAGGAAAATATTTGTGGCAATGCCTTCTAGAATGATCGTTTGATAATCTGTATATATAATGGCGCTAGCACATAGCGGCATTATGACTCTCGAGGAGCACAGCGGAAGTTGGCCTCAGGCAGCCGGAAGTTGAGGTGTCTCCAAAACCGTGAGAATAATAATAAAAAAAGCATCGAAAAGGAGGTAATGGTTCAAGTTAGGACTTGTATAAGATAGATATGATATAGGAGCATAAGTTTAGTTAAGGACAGGGCCAGTTAACCGTCATACCTATCTCATCATTAGGACGATTAATTATCATCAGCAATGGCTCGAGCGTCGTCGTCTTCTTCCACTACTAGCTCCGTTGCCGCTCATCATTCCAGCGTTGAATTACACTTCTCTTTTGTCATGGTAATGGAGAGTCCGCGTTTACGGGGGTATGAGCCAATTCTTTGTTCGTGTCCTAACGTGCGCTCCACCGACGCGTTAGGACACGTCGTCGGCTGCTGCTCTGCGTGTGGTAGGAGAAGGACGTGCATTAACCTACGGTCTAGGAGCTAGCGCCATTAAAGACACTTAACGGGAACATTATAGGGTAGCCGAACTGTTTTTGGACATCAGCTTCACCAGCAAACATTAAGCAGCCAAACGAGATGCTATGAGTAGGCTTTTTTATGTTGTTATATCAATGTGGCCAAATTTATTCACAGAGTGCCACGGCGACAAGAGAAGGAAGTCGCGAAAGTTTGTTGTGAAGTCACCAAAATTATCCCTAAAACTGTCGAATGAATTTAAAAATAGCGTAAGCGTTGCGCAGTACTATAAGATGAGCTAACATGGCGTAAATCGTCAACCCAAATGGTAAACTCTTTTCCAGTGGCCCCGTAGATGTGCCTGAATAATAAAGATAGATATACCGGCACGGCTTAGAGGACCTTTAGATGACTAATATATTTGCGGAACAACCATCAAAGCATCTGGAGTGTCGTGTTTATTTAGAGATTGTAAGGTTAGAATTTCAGCGAATATAAACAACACACAACTAAAGAGACTTTCCTATGAAGAACAGTTATTTTATTCTCATTGTCACGGCCAATTTTGTAGTTCTCGGCAATCGTGTAAAGACAACAGAATTCTTCGGCAAGCTCTTAGCCACCCGTCGTTAACACGGCAACGCCAATTAGGTAATCCTTTTAAAGGTGAAGTACTACACTTCTTGTCTTTGATCCAACTGAAAGCTCTGTTTTGTATTCAGTTGCTTCATAGGCGTGAGACAAAAACAGTACGTTCATATTAGCACTCACAAGCCCTGTCGCTCCGATGTACACACCTTTCTACAGTCAATATGTCTTTAATTAGGCTGTTGCGCTTTGCTCTCGCTCCCCCCCCCCCATTTATTTCAATAAACTTTCGCAAATAAGGTATTTATTTTACTGCGAAATATCTCAACAATTACCAAGGCAGATCAAATTGAAACTGCGAAATCCGCAGCGCTTAGATCTATTAAAATTGGTTTTGTAAAGGTTTCAAAAAAATGAAACGCGCATTTTGTGATCTCAATGGGAAGCCTCTGAAAATCACTCATGAAGCCCAGACGCCGTACTAACTGGTGGCTTTGGTAGAATGAAATAGGTTCTAGAAGTCCATTTAGAAAGCAGCTTTCACAACCTTCAAGTCGCTAACGTTTCACCAATGGTTCTACCAGGTATGTAAAATAAGTTGCCCGTTGTTGAATAGAAAATTGTGTTGCTAAAGTAACAACAAAACGTAAATCTAGCGACAATTTTTTTGAAACGGCAACACTGGTTATGAATAAGGACGCAAACAATAACTTTCAAGTGCATCCATAAATAGTAAAGATGTGGCAAATCGTGTGACATCTGTTGCATTTATTTTGTTTCGTGACTGCGTACTGCATTTTCACGTCAGGAATTATCTCCACAAATATATGGAAGCTCAGCACGTTTTCGCAATGGTGGGAAATCTACCGACGAATGCTCTGTTTGGCTGGAGACATCCGCTGTGCACAAGGAAAATGCCAGTTCTGTACTTATACAGAGTAATGATTATTTTTTATGAAGATATAAACTTGTTTAACTAAATGTAGCCAGAAAAGAAATCAAGAGATTGTTATCTGACGTGTTTTAAGACTGTAGTAGCGCAAATGTTTTTGCTGCCTCAGTCACGGAATATGTGTCATCGTGGTGGTACAGAGAACGGCGAATTGCAACAAGCAGGTATTTGTATCTTGCACCTCCTCCTGCATTTTCCTGCATTCGATATGAGTTGTCGTGACCGTATTGATGTTGCGCGATGGCATCTTTAACGTAATATATTCTCCAAAATGCGAGAGCTATTATTTCGCAGTGCGGATGAAAGTCTCGGAAACGTAAGGTGAATATGCCCTCAAATACGTTTTCTAAAGATGAAGGTCGTATTTCTGTCGATATTTAATTAGTACGCTTTCAATACAACAAGAAATATAACACCATATATAAACAGTAATTATTCGAACGTTTAAAATGGTGCCCAAAAGGACCTAATAAGCCTTTGAACTGTTGCACGTACAGAGCATACGCAAGACACAACATACAGAAAATACCAATGTGGTCGACCACTAACAACATGAGGTAGAGAAACAAACATGGGGGAAAATGTGACAAGGCTGCCATAAAAGTGAGGTAATCATACAACAGGACCATATGCGCTGTTACAGAATACAGGGAATGAAATGTGAAGTATGTCAGTACAGGCAGACTGTTTACAACATGTTTTTGATGTGCAGATAAAGGACAGTAACTACTGCGACACAGCCACGCAATAAAACGCGAAATGCTGGCTGGTATGTTAGTGCGGTACGCTAAATAGTGCACAATCAAGAAGCATTGGACAATATTTAGCGTCATGAGAAATATGTTAAAGGTCCAGAAGTACAAATTTATTACGCCGTTTCATACAGTGAAAGGACGCAACACACCAAGTAAAAGGCATGCGAAAGGAAAGAGCGCATCGTTGTATGAAACATGAACCAACTAGCCCAACAAATTCATTAAGATTTATTACGTCGTAATTTTAGAGTGGCAATTTCAGTTACAAACGGGCTGAGCTACAATAACCAAAATGGCAAAAGCGTTTGTGAAAGTAACTGTAAATTTTGCCTTCTAGACGCGTTCACTCAGGTCCGATATTTATTTGCACGTTCCACACGCAAACTACAGGGACATACTCTAGTATTGGAATGAGCACACTAGAGTAGAATTTCAGAAAGACAGCAGAGGAGCGAAAGGGAACCGATATTTCACAAACAATGGCAAGAGTGCGAAGCACACGTTTTTTAGCGCATCTAACTTCCGAAAACAAGCAGAACGTTCTATCCACGTAGGTGCCAAGATGTTTCATCGAACCTGGGCACTATTATTATTATTATTAATATTCATTGCCATCTTCAAACGTAATACATGAAGATTGAAGCCTGTCACAGCCAATTAGGAGGTTTCCATGAATTGGCCTGGCAGCAGTCGCGAAGAAATGAAATATATAATTCAAAGAATACACAACAAAATATTTTAGTATTCAGTGCCAAATATTGTTAAATACCTTAGTACAGTACAATAAATGTGAAGCAGAGTAAAGAGCAAGGTAACAATGCCTGGATTTATAGTGATTTCGCAGTGTTCTTAAAGTGACATGGAAAACCTTGTGGCAGCTCATTGAACATAGTTGGTACATACTCACTGAGATGTTATTGGGCACAGCATCACTCCAGAAAGAGAGAAAAGCAGCACGCAGGAGGACAAACACATACCAGACTTGTATTGGACATGTTTAACACATTGAAACGGCACAGACACGACATTTCTCCAATATACATTCTAGAGGACAGGCAGCGATATATAGATTAGTCAAATATAATCTGCCTACAGTTCATACGGAAGAAGGTGTCGCCGAGTCGGAGAGGTCGTGGATCCGGTGTCGGACATCAGTGTCGGGCAGTGGGGTCGGACGGCAAGGTCAGACAGCAGGGTCCGACTGCAGGACCGGATCACACGCGTTGTGTGGCCGCGTGGAGCTCAGGTGGCCCTGCGCCACGGTCGATGAACCAGAGCCTCCACGTGCCCGGTTTCCCGACGGCGGGGTTGTGATCGTGAACACACAGCAGCAGCCCACCGGGTCACGTCCACAGCTGGCGAGGTAGCCCTGTGGCCGCTCACCCGCACGCTCGTTCAGCCAGGCTCAGGATCACCAGCCCTCCTGGACCCCAGGAAGAACCGGACGAGGTGGCCTCTCAGCTTGTGACAGCGTTCATTCGACTGCAGGCGTAGTGACGCGGGCGGCAATAGCTAGTATGGGGCGGACGTCCACCGAGGAAGCTCTGCCGTCGAATGCCGAACATCGCGCACGGCACTCACCACGGGCCACGCTCTCTCGAGCCACGCTTTTGGAGGCGCCACTGTCGACGCTCGGAAATCGGTGTCGATGATGATGATGATGACCCCTAAGGTAGATACCTTTTCGCACGTACCCACTCATGGGTATTTGCGAAGGGTCGGTGTCCTCTTCGCCACCGCACGCCGCACTGTCTTCATATGTTTATGTTTCCCACTCCCGCGTACCATATATTATCACAATACCCATATTTTCGAGAAAGTTGTTCACAACTATTCTAACACAAGGACAAGGTATTAAAAAAGATAATGTCATGTACGTTTGTCAGATTGTTCATATGAACACAAGACACAAATTGTTCACACAGCATTGCGAACAGTTTACGTACGAACTATAACACAAAGTTATAGTTCGTATAACACAAAGCAAGGATGCCGGCTCCGTCGCCAGAGCAGCTCGGCGAGAAATGGTCAGGCTCTGGGACGATGTTGCTTCGGTGTCAGTTAAAGTAGAAAGACGTTGGGCTTGAGGTGACTCTCACGAGGTAGGTTAACCCAACACAACCGACCATGTTCCTGACTCCGACGATGACTCCTTGTTTTCTTGGAGGACGACGCTGAGGTTGGAGACTACGGGAAGTCTTACACCTGCATATGTGGCTCTCTTCAGGCAGGCGAACACTCGGTTGTGTGGGCTCCCGCTCTTCGTACTTCTTTAGCACATTTATATGAAAGATTTTGTTCTTTTCAGAGACTTCAATGACGTGAAATTCGATGACTTGAAACAACCCTTTCCATTGCATTAGAAGTTTGTTTGAGTCAGTTGGCAGCAAAATGAGCACTTTGTCGCTTGGACATAATTTCCCAGGACGACTTTTCCTGTCATAGTAGGTTTTTTGTTTGTCACAAGCTTTCTCCAGCTGTTCACAGGCGATCTTGCATGTCTCCACCAGGCGATTGCGCAAATTAAACACATAAGTGTATGTCGTTCGCGTTCTACCATCTAGTTCCTCGTTCGTCCACAGTTCCATTAATCCGACAAAGGTCCTCGGACGTGCCGGCCGTTAATGAGCTGAAAGGGAGAGAACCCGAGGCTTGCCTGTGGAACTTCTGTATATGCAAAAAGCAGAGGGGCAAGGTGTCAGTCCCAAGATCTGGTCGCTCTTGGCACATTCTCTTTAACATCTTCCTTAGGGTGCCGTTAAACTTCTCGACGAGACCATTCGCCATCGCATGGTAGGGCGTCGACTTGAGTAGCTTCACTGAGAGCAGTCGACTAACCTCTTTCATCAATTCTGAGGTAAAGCTTGCTCCTTGGTCAGTGACTATTTCTTTTGGCAAGCCGACGCAAAAAAAAAGTTGCAGTGGCTTAGCTCGGCTATGCCAGGATATACGTAGCGTTAGCAAAGGTTTAGCTGATTATTCTTAGCTTTCCTGGTTGTCTCCTACGCTCAACCGCTAATTGCCAGGCAACTACTTCGGGATCCGATGAATCAAGCTTCTCCGTTCTTCTGCGCTGTTGAGCAGCATTTGCGCTCTCCTTCTCCATGGCTATACCACACTGGCAAACGCCAGTCAGAAGCGCAGCGGCTCCACCGCAGTGTCAGTCGATGACTGCACAGTGAGCGCGCGCCGGCGCCAGTGCGTCTACCACGGCTACGACGTCACTCCTCTGGAATGCGCAGACCGGCGGCGGTGAGTCGCGCGCGGCGGCGGCGGAGTGCGCGAGAGGTGCCGGCTCCGGTGGCTCCGGTGCGCAAGCCGTGTGACATCACTGATCCTTGCGCATGCGCAGCACGGCTCTTGATGTGCCGCGCGAAACGGGCTTGGCTAGGCCAGTGTAGCTAACGCTACAAAAAAAAAAGATCTCGATCAGTGCTTCTGCAACCTGAACTGCGTCGGTTGCGGGGAGTGCCACAGCATCCGGATAACGAGTGGCAAAGTCGATTAACGTAAGAACGGATCGGTTCCCACGGACCGATCCCGATGAAAAGGGCCGATTGAATCAACAGCCACCCTTTCAAAAGGTGTACGGATCACAGGCATGTTACCCAGTGAGCGACTCCTACTTTCCCTTTCCCTTTAGGGGTTGTCCTTTGGCACTTGTCGCACGACTTGACGAAGCATTTTACGTCTCCGTGTATATCTGGCCAATAAAATTCTTGTAGGACACGATCTGTTGTTCTCCTGATACACTGATGTCCTTCCATGATGCTTTCATGTGCCACTTATAATATGCCATGTCTAAATGCTTTGGGAATGATCACCTGCTTAAATATTTTTCCGGTAGCCACGCGGTAACGGCGATATAGCAATCCTTTTTCTTCCATGAATTCGTAGCTGTCACCCTTTCCAGAGTTAAACGACTTGCTCACTTTGGCAAAAACATGTTTCAGCGCCAAGTCTTTCTACTGTTCTTCAATGAGTTATCCTTTAGTTACGTCACGAAATACAATTGTTGGAACGCAAAAAGGATGAATCTTGCCTTGTTCTTGCTCTTGAGTTTAGGGTTTAGCCAAGCTCGACACTCGCTGAGGCTTCATAGGCGCCTTATTCAGCGTGATTGCTATCGACGACGACTCTTCGTTGGGAGCAACGGGGTGTTTCCAGTCAGAGTCCGGATTGTATGGTCCTCTGAAGCCTGGAAGATTTCCCTGAACAAGGTCGTAGAGGGGCTCGTCCATACATGCCACTGTTAACTTGCCTGTGAAGTACGGCGTGTTCCCTTGTATGACAGCTTCAGGCAGGTAGCTTGTTCAGCCGTCCAGAAGAACACCGTCGCTTGTTTTTCCCGTAATATACACATCTGGAACGAGTTCTCGTCTTACAATTGCGGTATTACAACCGGCATCTCATAATACACGCACATTTCTTCCTAGCAGTCAGCCTTCGACCACTGGCATCCCGTCAGTGAGGAAAGGTACAACTTGATGGGCGAGTCTTCTTTCGTGGACGCTTTGATGCTTTCACTGGGCGAGTACAAACTGGTTGAGATTCGGTGAGTGCACACGAATAACTCGGTTTTTTGTCCCCGTACTGATTTCGGCAATTTTAAGCTGTATGTCCTCTTCTGTCACACAACTTACACTTTAGCATATGCTTAGGTGGGTTACGGCAGTCAGGAGCGAAATGTCCAAACCGTTGGCTGAGTATGCACTTGAGTTGCGGTTTCCTGGGAGCTTCAATGTTTTCCCACCGCGTAATCATTTGCATTATCGGGACCTTTTCCTAGGTTTGTCAAGTTCTGCGCTTCAAGAAAGCGATCCGTCAAGCTAGCAAGTTCGTCAAGGGAGTTTCAGTTTCGCTTCCTCAAGAAAATGACTAGCTTTGCTTGACAACAGCGCGGAAACTGTTCAGTGATCATGTGATCCTGTAGACCTTCATCCGTTTTAGGCACGTTAGCCATCTCAATCCAATGATCAAAATAGGCCGAAATGCGTGCTGCAAACTGTCTTCCAGTTTTGCCATCTGCTGCTCATGCTTTCCGAAACATCGCTTGGTAGCCCTGAGCCGTTAATTGGAACCTTTGTATTAAAGCTTTTTTTTTACCTTCGGGTAGTCAAACGAACCGGCGGCCGTCATCCGACCGACCACCGTTACAGCTTCGCCAGTTAAACACATGCTCACAGCAAGAGCCCATTTTTTGTGGCCTGTCCTGCCATGATGCGACGCGCTCAAATCGCTGTAAATATGCGTGAAAGTCATCGCGTTTCTCGTCAAACAAAGGAAGTAGCTTCTGTGGATTGAGGGATGACGGGGTAGTGCTGGGCGCAGGCAAAATTTTAGAAGCCGCTGCCGGTACATTCCGAGATCCTTCCTGAAGCTGTAGCTCTAGCTGGAGGACCTTACGTTGTCTCTCGTCAGCTAAGCGCGCTGATTTAATAGCTTCCTTGATTGCCTCTCGCTCCGCATCTCTCTCGTCCCTTTGTTTTGCTTGCTCGACCTCAATCCATCTGTGAAGTTCGGCTCCTGACAATCCTAGTTGGAGTCCTATAGCGGCGAGTTTCTCTAAATCCATGGTGCCGTCTACTAATGCGTGTCTGCTCTCAAGCGAAACTGCCCTCTTTCACTGATTTTACGAGTGAATCCTGGCAGGCTCACCAGTTTGTGAGATTCTTGGGTACAGGACGGCTCCAGAAAAAGAGAAAATCAGCACGGTGGAGCATAAACAGACATCAGACTTGTTTTGCACCTGCTTCGCACATTGAAACGACACACACACACACACGACAGTTCTCCAAAATATATTCTCGAGGCCAGGCAGCTATATATAGATTAGTCAAACGTAAACTGCCTGCAGATCATGCAGAAGAAGGTGTCACCGCGTCGGAGACGTCGTGAAACCGGTGTCGGACAGCAGTGTCGCACAGTAGGGTCGGACAGCAGGTTCGGACTGAAGCACCGGACCACAAGCGTTGTCTGGCCGCGTTTAGCTAAGGTGGCCCTGCGCCACGGTCGATGAACCAGAGCATCCGCGTGCCTGGTCTCCCGACGACGAACACGAACAAAAGAGGCAAACAAAGCCATTCGCTGTAAAGAAAGCTAGTGAGCAACTAAAATAGGCAGAGTTGCTTTCCTAAGGTGCGTTTTCGTGCTCGAGCCTCAAATGTCAAAAGAATTTAGCTGAATCGTAAAAGTTTCGTAATCACATTTTCACACGCAGCTTCGCGTGCCTGCGATTCCAAGCATGTTGGCGTACAAAACAATTAAGCTTCTTGCTTTTTCTGAAACTAATTTGGCATCCGAAGGCGCAGCAGGTCATGGTAATGAAAAATGCCGTGAAGCGACGTCGCTCTTGTCGCAATTAGTTCCAGGCGTTCGCAAACCAAAACAACACGGAAGAGAAACGGCGCCAACATACGCTCCTCGCCACTAGGTAGATGCTTCTGGGCGAAAATGGCGATGGAGGCGCAGTTTGGCTCTGACGTCACCGGGGACGTAAAGCTCGGAGCCGCCGCCACGGCGGCAGAACTCTCGCTGACTCTGTGGCGAGTACGTGTGCCCTTGACATGGGACGACCAAAGAAGATCCGGATGCCCGAAGAAGAAGCCGCTCAACTTGAAGCGCGTCGCGCGGCCAAGCGAGAATATGAGCGTCGGCGACGAGCCGATTCGGAATACCATTCCTAGCAGCACTTAACATTTGATAACAAAAGTTAGCCAAGCCTAGTAAAACCTGGAAGAAACGCTAGGTCGATCACCAGCTCCACTGTTTGCTCCAGCCTTGCACCGCTATTGCAAGCTGCCCACGTGTTTTTTGTGTCATCCAGATAATTGCCGGGGCGCCTCAGCCGTATCGTCGACGGACGCTCGCGGAAAATGGGATCCTCGGTCTTCGACAGGCCATCATTGCAGCGCTAGCAATATCTAACCTGTTCATGTTAATGAGCACGTTAGTTTGTAACACGGGGAGGGGGAGAGTGAACAGTAGACAGTTTTAGTTTAGCGTGGTTACCGGAATAGCGGGCGTACCGGAATAGCGGGATCGAAATGCGCATGCAAAGAACGCTAAACGAGCCATACCGTTTACCGTGCGCACGCTATTTCTCAGAGTTAACGTTACCGTGTTAGCGTGTTTACGTAGTGTACGTAAAACATGGCGGCGGTCCCGGCCACCCGCTTCGAACTGAATTTGGAGTTACTGTTGAATAATTCACTTCGTTGGTAGGAAATGACTGCGTAAATGGCTTTCGCTTACCTTCAGGCAGGATGGACAATATGTTTTTATGGATAATTTAGCGGAGTTTTCGAGATCGCTTATCGTTTCGAACGCGCCTAATTAAGCCTAACGAAATAAATTTTCTCCGAGATGTGAGCCCCACCTGTCGATAAAGTCGGGTGATAGGCGCGACGACGGAATATGGCCTCTGAGATGGGAGGATTTCGGAGGCTATGGTAGACAGCTTGTACTGCTTGTCTGTTTCGCTGCAGATCGGCGAACATGGCAAGTAAAAATACAACGCGCTCCTGGCTTCCATTGCGCTGCCGGACGCACACACACATATCTTAGGTGCCCTATGTATGCGAAATTCAAAGCGTAATGGAATAGCGTCCCGCACGTAAACTACGCTATCACGCTATACTAAAACTCTCTTTCTCCAAAGTTCGTTTGTGGAATGGTAACGCTATTTGCCGTAACCCCGCTATTACGCTAACGCTAAACTAAAACTGTCTAGTTTTGATTTTTTCGCCGTCACGACTGTCTGCCTAGCGGAAAAAATGAACAACCCTAACTTTAGTAGACTATGTGATTATAAAGTTCATTATTTATTTTTATGTTCCACAAACACTAGGATAAGCTTTGCCTGAATAGTTAAACGAAAAAAAGTAATGAGCACAGGAGATGGTTGGACTTTGATGTCGTACTTTTGCATGCAATGAAACTGCAAATTTTTACTGAATATGAATAACAATTGTGCACTAGCCTCCAACATGTCAGTTTACACTTGTCAACAGAGCAACTGACACTTAATGACGGTGCTCGTTTTTCGGCGTTGGTTTGGCTCCAGTGTTAAATTCTGGTTCTGTCTTGCTGTGCAGTATGCCTTGACATATCGGTGCGTAAATACTATGTGATTTATTTGTGAGCTTCGTCCATTTTCGCATACAGCCTCGACTAGGGCCCCGGGTAATGGAGAAGTTTCGCACTCTGAGGTCATAGATTGTTTGCATTCCTGAAAGAGAGAGTGAGAACAGAAAATATATTGCTTCAGCAGCTGTCCCGAATGCCAAAATCCAGAGGTAATTGCACACGAGTTGATATCTACACAAATTGTGCTTGTTATAGTGGCGAAAAAAATTTATATTTATTCACGATCATTAGTTTTAGATAACTGTGAATGTTCTAATCAATAAATTGTACAAAATATAGAGAAACGTTTTATCCTTCATGCAGTGTTACAGCTACAGGCAAGCATTAAATGACAGTCCACAAAATAGAACAAACCTGGATCATACTACACTAAAACGCTTTCTTCGCGACGGATCACGTATTTTTAGCAGCAATCACTCTGTATAAATTGAATGATTCTAACTTGAAGTTTGCATCAATATGTGCTTGATAGCGTATTTTATTTAGAACAATTCTTTATACGTTTTTATACCAACAGAAAATATATGGACACTCCACTGAAATTTTCGCCGTTGCCAAGATGTTGCACATAAAGTGCAAGTGCGGTAACATCCTATCGCATCCCGCACGCCGTATACTGTGGGTGCGAGGGAAAGCGTCCGAGGATGCGCCAAGAAGCGTGTGGCATAATGGCCTCCAAATATGGAGGAATTAATAGGCTGAGGATAGGTGCTACTCAGTCTGCGCACTAGGAGAAAAGTGTGGAAGTCACGTGGAACTTTTCTCTGTAGCCGCCATGTTGTCGGAGCACAATGGCGGTTTTGTTACGGTGGTGTGTGCTCTTGCGTGCGTTTCGCTTCGTAGCAAAGGCGTCTTGCGGGCAGACTTGCGTTACTCTCCGTCGTGTTTTCTTCCACTCTGTTATATCTAGACCGCGCTCTCACAGCTGTTGTTGTGGCCAAGGTGGGACTGGAAGCAGTAAAAAGTGAGAAACGCGCACCCATGGAACGCCGTACACCCCATACCACGCAACGGATGAAGGAAGATCTGGGTGTACATTTGCCATCATCGGTAGATTTGTGCTAAGGTGTTATCACAGACTGAAGCCGCTGTGCTTCAGAATATGTACTTTAAACACCTTGCAGGTCTGTAATACCTGTGCAGTAATCCTGGTTTTGGCAGTGGACGATTTATTTGTGGCACGCAAAACAGCGACGTCAAAGCATGGGTAAAAACGCGGCTGTTGCGAGTAATTAAGGGGCGTACCCTCCTTGCCGCAGATATCTGTGTACCCAAGGGGCGCAGCGAAGTGACGGATGGCGGATACGGTGCGAGAGTGAACAAGGCTCGACAGAAGAACTTACAAGGTAAATACACCTGGTAGCGCAGCTTCCATAGAAGCCCATACGTTCAAAACATGACGGTTCATGGGCGGTTCATGGGGCTTCGCGCCATCTATGTGAGGAGGGAACACTTCCGGCGGAAGAAAAAATAATGTGACGTCATATCCGTTAAACAGAAGTGACGTCATTTTGTTCTCAAAGGCGCGAAATTTGTTTTCGGAGGCCTGCCATTGGGGCTGTATATTCAAATGCCTCGCCGTTCGACTTGATGGACATTTCGAGCTTTCAGCGCGGAAAGCGATGCAGGAAAGGTTCAGCCGTACGGGTGTCGAAATTGCATCGCTGCACGGAACATACTTTCTTTGGAGGTCGACGAACATTTTGGGCGTAGAGTGCTCGTTCTTTCGTTGGACGCCAAGCCCATCGGTCAGCACTGTCCCACGAAAACAACTAAAGTAAACAATTGTCTGGCGGCCGCCACTTACTACTTTTGACTGAACAGGTTAAGAAACAATGAAACTGCCCGCGTCACCAAATTCAAGCAAACGTCGACAAGCAAAGCAGCACAACATACGAGGGGGCGTACTGTAACAGGTGAACTTTACGAGCGCGCCTTTCTGCACACTTCAAGAGCGGCATTGCATTACAAGTGATAGCGGCGTCAACGCCCGCCGCTATCGGTGGGCGCTCTTACGGTGGGCACTGAAAAAAAAAACGCATTTATATTGATAATGATCAAGTAAAATAGATTTGTTCTCTTCTCGCCATGCGTATATGAAATTGATGACGAATTTTATTTTCGTCGAAGGAATCTAACTGAGTCTCGCTTTATTTAAAAAACGCCTTTTCTTTCGCAATGTTTGTTCCCTCCAAACATAGTCGCGCTTCACTCGCTGCTCCCATAACCACCCTTGCTGATGTCGGTCACAATTCGTTCTGAACCTCATTTCGCCCGAAGCTTCGCGACCTATGTTGATCGACCTTGGAACTTACGCCTGCGCACACATCATGCGGCTGATGGCTGCTCGTAGGCCCGGTCAACGCACCAGCCGCACCCATACGCGCCTACTGTTCGGCACCGTGTAACATCTAACGACGTTCTCTTCTGTCGGGCTGCTATGCACGAGGTCGTGGATTGAATCCCGGCCATGGCGCCCGCATATTGATGGAGGCGAAATGCGAAAACACCCGTGTAGTTAAATTTAGATGGACGGTAAAGAACCCCAGGTGGCCCCAATTATTGCGGAATCCCCCACTACGACGTGCCTCATAATCAGATCGTGGTTTTGGCACATAAAACTCCATGATCTAATCTAATCTAATCTAAACATTCTCTTCTGCTGGCGTCTTCGTCGGCGCGCTGTGTGGCTCGTCACATCTCCGCGGTGAGCGGTTGCTTGAAACGTGTTCATTAAGGAAATACGATTCATAAAGTCATGACCAGCACACGTGTATGTTCTCAGAAACTGCAGATGGGCTAGCCATAGGTCGGTGTGTCGTGATGTGCGTAAAGTCTGCTGCCGGTCATCGCCTGTACATCCTTGCAGTGCAGTGAGAGTGCAGTGATTTATTTTCAGGTAAGCCGGCAAACGCAGCGGAGGACCGGCCTCACATTCTAATTTGCGAGTTTCATTATGAACTCCCTCCAACGCTAGAGCACAATAACCGGACACAATGACATAAGCAACGGTATCACGATGGTATACGCCTCTATCGGATCTTTTGGTCTGGATCACAACGGCGGAGCGCACGTGCGCGCTGAAGGCGAAAAATGCAAATATTAGAGAAGAGTCTGCCCCGACACGGTGGCGGAATAACGCCAACTTCTGGCGTCCCTGAGCTTCAGAAAGAGTGACGTCAGGGCCTCTCCTTAGTTTTTCTTTCTCCGTGGCTCCGAATGTCGGAGATCACGTGAGCAAGCGGGTGAAATCAGAATGGAGGGGGGTGGCGGGGGCAGCGCGCTTGGAGGAGCAGGATAGCGCACGTCTTCTCCTCCATAACCCAGCCGTGCCTGCACAAAGCTGTCTACGCGGCTGAGCTAATACATGGCCTATACGCCGTATCTTGGAGTTAAACTGCGGCGGGTGCAAAAGCCAAAGAGTGAGCCGAAATGGCTGCCGGCTTTGTGTTCGCACTGTTTACCTTGCCGATATTGCTTAAGTTTGCGTAATCTCAACTTTCTGAGACGTGGTGAAGCAAGAGACAACACGGAGCGTTTGCTTCCCGTTTCCGGCTGTTTTCATCACGCCAGCGTTGTGACAACGAATGTTCGTTTCGTGGTCATGGAGTGACATTAGTTCATGTTTACCTTTGCGCGCCACACTGTGCTTGTTCATAGCAAGCGAATAATAACTCTAATTTATACGGCCGATGAAACTATGAATCTTTGTGCAGTTCTTTATCGCTATCAAAGCCCTGCCTCTGGTGCGAAATTGCGACCTTGCTTTATTTTAACCATTATTTACGCAAGCACAACATATCATGATATAAATATAACCCTCAAAAGTTATTTCATTCATATGCGGCGTGGATCTGAAAATTAAATCAGTTGACCAAGTTAATGGATTAAAAATGAAAAAAGAATTAGGAATAACATTTTGCTAAAAATATCCGACGAAAGCTACCGTTAAACTTCTATAAATAAGGACGTCATAGACATGTAGACGCAGCACAAGACAGCATGAATCTCACATGAAGGGAAATATCTGGCTTAACATTCTTAATCCAAAATGTAGCTGCACTACGGCTTTCCCATATAACGTGTGATGACGTTCACAAAGATGTAAATGCTTTTTTTTTTTTCAAAACATACCTGGGGCATTATTTTCCTCAACTGCATTTGCCTTCGCAGCATTTACCTAAGCAGTGCTACAGAACAGCTACTTAAGATGCTTTTTGGGTTCCCGAAAAGTTGGCGGAGTTCTGCATTCGCACTACAGCCTTAAACACGCTAGCCACTTTGTGTGTCACTCTATGGCAGTTTTTAATTCATTTCTTCGTGTCGGCGGAAAATCTAACGTATATATATATATATATATATATATATATATAGAGAGAGAGAGAGAGAGAGAGTGAGAGAGAGAAATTTTATTTGGCTGGAAAATATTTTAGGTATAGCGGTGGTCGGAGCCCCTCAGTCCAGGGCCCCACTGGCCTCTGCCGCCTGCCTGACCTGGCTAATCAAGGACTTGTGTCCTGCCAAGTCGGAACGGGCGAGCTGTGCCTCCCACTGCTCCATTGAGATAATATTAGTTGGTCCTATGAGGGTGCTTAGTACACTCCCAGGTTACATGTATTAGTGTAGGTATGCCACCGCACCAAGGGCACGTGGCCCTATAGCGGGTGGGATACATGGCATTTAGCAGTTTTAGATGGGGGAATACCTCGGTCTGTATTTTGCGCCAATCGGCGTCCTCTTTCCCGCTAAGTTGTGGGTGAGGCGGCGGGTATTTTCGGTGGACTCCGCGTTGATGAGCAAGGATGTCTTTGACATTTAAATTGATGGGATTTTTGGGGGGATAGTGTGAGGGGTTTGGGGTCGAAGAGGAAGCCATCGCTCGGTTAGTAAACGCTCGAGCTAAGGCTTTAGCCTGTTCGTTCCCCTGTACCCCCGCATGTCCCGGGCACCAGAGTAGGCGATGGCGGTGGTTCAACGATTTGGGGATTATCGGGAGGCTAGCCGCAGTCACGTGCCCCTTAAGAAACATGCAACATGTTTCCCGAGAGTCAGTGACCACGACCGAGTCCCTTTCCGAACGCTCCGCGTGAGCGAGCGCGATCGCCACTGCTAACATTTCGGCCGAGGTGGAGGAGCCCGCCGTGGTCGACGCGGTAATTTGCTGCTGGCTGATCGCGTCCACGACTGCCAGGGCGTACCTCCTTTGGTAGCGCTGCCCGGTAGCCTCTGTATACGCAGCTGCGCCCGTGTAGTACGTATTGTACCTAGCGTTATTGGAGTACATCGATTGAATATGTTGTGCGCCTGCTTTGCGCCGTTCCTTGTTGTACTCGGGATGCATATTCTTGGGAATTGGAGCTACCTCCTTCGGTGAGATCGAAAATTACAATCTAACGTAGGAAACCAGGTCGTGGACCTTCGTAGCTCTCTAAGCGAGCGTTTGCGGAAACTGAAGAAAAATTGAAGCTTTGCAGTTCCCCTGTATATGGCTTTCTTATATGGCGTATACAAGGTAATCATAGAGGTTTTAAATACCAGCGAAAATATTAAGGAGCGATAGGGAAAGTGCTAGACTGATTAGTATATATAGAATACTTGATTAGCTTAAAGCCTGTTCCTCGGCATCTCCCAATAAATTATGATCATCATCCCGACCGGTGCACATGGAACAGTCGGACAACTGTCGCTCCCGACGGGAGCCATGTAAAGAAACACTGGATTTGCACATTTCGCAACGCACTGCAAAGCCTGTTTATGTACGGTTTGTTTATCCAACGTGAAGAAATTAGGGAAGAGTGGGAACCTAACAGCTGGCGAAGTCCTATAAGCGCTCTCGATGAAACATAAAGGCCAGGCATATACTAAGCAACGCTTCGATTACTCTTGTTGCTTCGGAAACTGGCTTCATACATTCGCGTATCCTAAACTGTTTCGTTGTCAGTTCCGTGCGATGTCATGGTCCATGCCTTTTCCTTTAATAGCCTCTTTTTGTAGATTTCGTTGTGGGATTTATGCAAATTAATCTCACATTTGTAGCTACACATTGTGTGCGCACAATTTCTTTGTCCTGTAAGTATGTCTATGTTGTAGCTCCTTCACAACAATGCGGTCTTAGGGACGAACATTAAGTGGTAGGTATGATGGCAGCAGATTTGAAAGGACACTACGGATGACACGAACGCAAGACACGGGTTTACCTAAAGTTAAAAGCAATGATAGTATTGAGTAGAAATCGAGCCTTATGTTTCTCATATATGGCACAAAGCTAATGTCACCTTTCACAGGTTGGTATCACACATCTCCGCCGTAGGTCGCGAGCTACAGCCTCCCGCATTTTTAGCTACACCTGTATATCGCGCGAGCGTCCATCACGCGTCATTTTAGCGCCTTTAAGCGGCGTTAATCAGTGAGACCGTCAGAAGGGCTCTCAAGTGCACTAAGCAATCTCCTGTGCAAAAGTCGTCTGATGCGATATTCCTTTCTTTGTGAGGTGGGATTCGAGCCCGGGTACCCACGGTCCGAAGGCGAGCGTCCTAACCACTAAGCTATACAGCCACGCTTGCAGAACATGCATTTATTGGAACCATATAATTGCTTTGTACCAACGATTGTAACACTACTTGCTGTGGGCGACAGAAATATAAAATGAGAGTGAGAGAGAGAGAAAGAGAAACACAGATAGAGAGAAAGAGAGAGAGAGAGAAAGAAAAAGAGAGAGAGGCGGGGCTTAAACCTGGCTACTCACAGTCCGAAGGCGAGCGTCATACCTACTACGCTATACACCCACACATGCAGAGCTCCGCTGTTTCACCAAACTTCACAAGCATGGAACTGGCTTATTTTTTTATAGTGTTCTCACGCGATATAGCTAAAAATGCGGGAGGCGGTGCCTCTCGTAAATATGGAAAGCATGTTTTTGGGTTAAGTTCAGTCAAACAAAGTTTCAATTCGTGGTTCCTGTGAAGTTATATAAATGGGCGAAATGGACTGGTCTCTCGGGCAACCTATGGGTCGAATATTGTCACCTAAGTATTACTTTATTTTTGAAATTAAATTTAGTAGGAACAGGAAATGTTGCAGAAAAACAATCAAAAAGCACGAAGTAGTCTGCAAGAATAGTCTTCCAATAATGTGACTCCAAGTTATTTTTTGCAGACGTTTACTTTACAAAGAAAGAAAGAAAAAATTCGTATATAACTCACCGGGAAGTGTCGTAACCTTAATCACAGCACACCTTAACTTCGTACTCAGATACACAACATTTTCCGTCTGATTGTACGGAATGCCTGAAATAGTAGTAAAATTTTGACTTAGTGCATCCTACTGCAGATAGCAAGTTTTGTAATGTCATGTAAAGTGTAGTAAAAAAGGAAACATTCTGCCTTCATAATGCCGCAACGGTTGCTCTTGTCTTTTATCAGTGCGAATATTTAATTTGTGAAAGCCTCGATGAACGCTGCCTACACACAAAATATATTGGCCCAAAGGAAAGAAAGTGTATGTGCTATATCCTGTTTACTGAACATGTTCTCATTGAAGCATGGCAATAGTTCGCAAAAATAAACAGATTGAAGATGGTAAAGCTATCTAAGTAGGTCACCAAAACGCATAGCTACTGCTTGACAACGAAGTCTACCTTATTCATGAACTTAGTCAAGGTAATAGTGAATAAAAAGCAAACGCCCACTGAGCGCACGCGCAGAAGGCAGTCATACAAAATATGGAGATACGCCCTGTCAAATAATACGACCAGATCACCATTTTGATAGTTGTTAAATTGAATAGTTCGAATATACGTCCAAACATACCCCACTTTATTTGCGCAGAACAATGGGAATTTCGTATCTAAAGCGCTAGTGCGCCAGTTTATTCAATACGCCGTTTATAGGCTTCATACATAGTCACTTGCTCTTAATCGCTATATTGTAGCTCTCGCAGAATGTCGCTCGTCACGGTCATTATATCATTACGTTAAATTGGCATACACGATTAAAATATACGCGCCGCTACTGCATTCGTCTTGATAGTTCAGCAGAAATAGTCTGTTGCAGAACGTTGACTGCAGGTAGATCTGTGGCACGTAAACGCAGGACCATGACATTTAGTACGATGAATGGTTAACATCGAGATGACCTGAGCTTTACACTATCGTTCCAATATATAACTCAGCCTTATTGCTTTTTTATCGCTATTACCAAGGTGCAAGAAAGATACCCTTAGATGCAAGAAAGATACCCTTAGATGCCAGGACAAATCAAAGTGCTACGAAGGCAATTTAGAGCCCTAGCGTAAAAGATTGGTTGTACTGGGGGCTGATTGAAAAGGCGGTTCAATATCACAGTATGTCTCAAACGTTCGCTGATGGCTTAGAGGAAGGGTGGGAGAACAGGGTGCGCTGCAATCCGTAGATGTGACGTGTTGCTGCGGGATACGTAGCACACGCCGACCGTCTCGAAATGCTAACTTACTTAACTGAAGCGTGCACAGCGCCTGCGTTCCAGCCAGGCCGTGGAAGTTGTAAGGTTGTTGTGGACACGTTCCGCGAATGGGTCTGTGGCCCAATTGAATAAACCAGGTTCAAGCAATACAGTGCTTGAACCTGGTTTAAGTCCCACCACCGGACACTTCTCTTACTTAAAGGGTGCCAGGTGAGTCTAGCCAGCAACCTAATGGTCAACTGACCGACTGGAAGGTGTCTTGCCAGACGGAAATATTGCCCTACTCTGAATACCGCTATCTGGAATAGAATGCAAAGCGCTATGCTAGACTCTCTATGCGATGTGTAAGAGCAGAGCGAAGGGATGAAGCCCAAAGCGAAACAACTATAAAAATAAAACCGACTCTGTCATGGACGGAGGCATGACGAGGAACGTTGCACAATGAGTGATTACTCAAAACGACCCAAAGTAAACAACAAGAAAAATGTCCTAGTAATGTTATCGAAAGAGTGCTTCGCAATACCATTACGGCGTAATACGTTGCAAGCAAACGGGTTATGGTGACGCCAAAAGAGGGTGGTGAGAGGCAGCTCTGTTTTAATTTTTATAATAACATTTATTTGATATGTACAAAAGGGTTTCTGTTCTTTTCATTTCACCCCCAATAAAATGCGGCGGCGGTCTCTGGAAATAAAAAATATTAACCCCGTCCTCAGAACTTGATTTCCACAGCCACTTTGTCACTGCGGCTTTAAGGGTTTAATTCAGTGTCTACAAATTTCATGCTAGTCTCAAAAATTTACATAGCGGCTATTAATACGAGCAGCGCGCAGTGAACAATGTTTACTGTACAATTGCTGCTTACTACTTTTGTAACAGCCAATGTGCACAATGAATGCTTTTCCAGCCAGTAAAATTTATAATATATAAAGTAAAAATTGGGCTTAATGGCTCTCGACCTAGGGCGCTATAACCTAAAATGATTTAAAACTGCTTTGATTCCATACTCCTGACGTCAAATTTACGTAAACACCGATGCAAGCATCGGGCGGTGACCCGCAGCGTTGTCTCAACAACCGAATCAAACACTTTCCTCGTTTATAGGTCACCTTTGCTCGCTTTCAAAACCAATAACATTGTTTACACTCAGCGGTTTTTCTTATCTAATTGGCTGACAAGAGGAGAGGTTGACGATCTAGTGGAGAGGGTTTCGATGGGGCCGAGCCAGCACAGTGAAAATAGATAACTGCATGAAGAGGATAGTGCCGGCTTCTCCGATTGATCCGCTTCCCCTTGCTTAGCTTCCGCTGGCTGGTCGAAAATCGCGGCGGCGTGCAACGGAAGGACAAGAATACCTCTAAAACGGATCCTCAGCAAGGAAGAGTTGGCAGAGCGATGTGGTATGCATGCCGAAAGGTATCGATAACGTTTCACTGCCACACAAAAAGGTTTATCATGCGCACATAATTACATGCTCACCGGCAGGTGCGAGTAGCGAGGGCCTGAGTGATCGGCGCGGGCAGCCATCTTCTATTCCTTTCGGAACGAGGCAGGGCCGCTATTTTGTAGCGATGCCTTTAAAGTAATAATGCCTTTTCGAGCTTATCGCGCTTTGTCAGTGGTCAGAGGGACGGTCCGCTCACGATATCAACGTTGATAACGCGAGCGGACCGTCGCTCTGGCCACTGACAAAGCGCGATAAGCGTGAAAAGTCATTATTACTTTAAAGGCATCGCTACAAAATAGCGGCCCGGTCTGTGGCTATTCAGAAAACATTTTCAGTTTTGTTCGGCATATTTTCGCGGTTTTGTGAGGTCGCGTGACAGACAGGCGAAATGGGCGTAGCCAGAAAACATTGGACCAATAGCAGAGGGCTAATGGTGAAAATGTGTCAAATCAGGAATAATTATTTTTCTTTTATGTGGTTTAATCATGCATAATAAGTGTACGTTATATCAGATGGGGAGCTATTGCGGTTTTCGTGACGTCGCGTGACAGACAGGCGAAGTTAGGAGTGGCCTGAAATTGTTTTGACCAATCGTGGAGGCTGAATGCAGAAATTGGATTCAAAACAGTTTGGAATCATTTTACGTTATAGTGCCCCTAATCTGTGTTCGCACTTGCGGACTAATTTTATGCCGTTCTTATTTGTCAACCCCCACAAAGTTTGTTATTGTTCCCAAAGTTTGTCTTCCTTGTGAGGAGATGGAACATGAGTATTCGTAGCCCTGCGTAATCAAACCACAATATTATATACACGAAGTTTCACTCTAAAAAGTATACATTAATGTTTGTGAATTGTTGGAGGTGCAACATGCCGTGCCCGTAATCACGCGCATTTCATAGAAACCCATGAAGGATGAAGCACTGCTTTATCTCTAGTAAGCACTGCGATTTTATTATTTGTCTAGACAAACATTTTGGTTACGTACGTGCTGGATCATTTACTTATTACATACTGTTTTTCATTTCATCAGCGACACCAGTAGAGTTCAGTAATTTTAGAAACGCCTCCTAAAGCGCCTATTCAAAGCAAACTAACATTTCGACGTTTTGTAGTACCTTGATTAAAAATAAACATGCGATCGACATTGTCCGGATTAAGTGTGCCCTGTAGGTAGCCAGATATCCTGCGAATAAAAAAGACGGATATGAATACAGCACATAGATTCGAGCGTGAATGTTGATAATACTTTGTGTCATTTTCATAACGTGATCGCAATAAAAGAACACAAGTTTGGTTTATCGTCTTCACTTGATCCACTTCACATTCACGGTTGATACTTCCAGTGGTGTTATATAACCATATTGGCTCTGGTGTAGACAAAAACTGAAACAGGCAGAAATACGTCCTTGTGAGCTTTGTGAGCACAAAAAAATCCTGCTATGTTTCCCGATTGTTCAATGAGCAAGGAACTAAAATTTTACTTTTACATGTTCTCTGTACAAGATAATAAATATATAGCTTTTGTACATTAGCACTTCCACTAAGACCATACTGTCAAACACATACAATCTAAACAAACTGCACACATCATTTCCATTCATTGAGTCTTATGAAGTACACGCAAGTAAGATCGCAACACGCACATTTGCGAACCCAGCAGTATCGGCTGTTTTGAAATATTTGTATTGAAAATATACAATGACTAGTAAAAACGGAAAATGGAGCATTCAGTTTGCACACAAACGTTATATGCAAAATGCAACTAAAAAAATAGGGAACGAAACCACTTGGATATTAACCATTTCACGTGAAAACCTTCTGCATTAGCGTGAGTTTCCTGGTTCCAGAAGTTCTAGGAGATGTTGTCAATACAATTAGCCTGGTTTTCCCAGAAAATGGAAAATAGGAAGGTAAACGGTTAAAACCTTTGAAAAGTTAACAGTAACCCCTTGGCTAAAATCAACTGAGTGGTGTACGTACGTGTCAGTCAAGGCACGCATACCTATCTTTTTGAAAACCGAGGGGAAAAACTATCAACCACCTTATAAAAAATAACAATAAACTGGGGCATATAAGTTCTTAAAGCATCACTTCTGAGAAAAAATAATACATGGTCCCTATGAATTGATATGCAGGTTTGATCAGCTATAATTAGCATAAATACCCATTGAAATGTATTGAACGTGTCAATTTTGTTTTGATTTATTTGTGAGGCACTCAAGCTACACAGTAGCATAAGGGAGGGACGAGGAATGCAGTACAAGAAATACGAATATATTTTTGTAAACAGGAATGCACAGTACAAAGAACAACGAGAATACATAAAGAATAAAACTTGCAATATCCCCCCTGAAAAAAAAACGACAGAACAAAAAAATTCATGACACAATATGGGGCAATTTATTGAAAAAAAAACCCATATCAAGCATTCAGTGTCCTCGACTAAGTTATTCCTATGTAATTCGTTTGATACTGTATTATTACGAGTTCTTTAGTGCGTTTACAAACAATGAGGGGCAGTTTCAAACTAAGTGGTGCTAAGACTGGGCAAACAGCGAAGCTGGTGTCCCTTCCCTAGCTCTAACTTGCTTTCCTTTGCTTGCATGGTG